>NC_053022.1:69302967-69593539 GCF_003073215.2 Triticum urartu | reverse complement strand
GATCACCCAGGTGCCTACGGAGGACATATATAAATAACACCAGTTCCTGCTATCTATACGAATACGAATTGAACAATGGGTATGTGGAAATGTTTGCACGTGTATATGAGCGCTTGCGTCCATATTATGTTAAAAAAAATGTTTGCAGTTATGGTTATAGATTGTTGGGCAGATCCCAAGACTGTAAATAATAAAACACGATGGACCTA
The DNA here is from genome assembly GCF_003073215.2 of Triticum urartu. Lineage (NCBI taxonomy): Eukaryota > Viridiplantae > Streptophyta > Magnoliopsida > Poales > Poaceae > Triticum > Triticum urartu. The sequence goes on along the minus strand of NC_053022.1, from coordinate 69,593,330 downwards.
GATGGTTCAGCAAACCCTGTTGACAGATTGCCTCTGACTTCTTCCGTGTTAGTTGTTTTATAGGAAATCAGTAGGAATTCCTTCTTGGTCAGGTTTATGCTGCCAAATTCCGGTACCGACTATCTTGCTTTTCATTGTGCAAGTCTGTTGTGATTGGGACCGCAATGACCCATTCTTGTACGCCGGAATAAACGATCGACCTGATCCGCTACCTTCAGTTCAAACTCAAGTCGGCAACGACACTGCAGCATCTCGATCATGCACCCATCTATGTCGTCCATTATCTAGCGATCGACGCTCCACCCTTGGACGAGCTGATTCCTCCAATCAATGGAGGAATTAGTAGGCCTTTTCGCTGTACAATTTGCGATGCTTTCACACTAATTTCCACCTGCGAATGTCCTGCAGTATCGAGTCAAGGTTCATGATGACAAAAAAAATTTAGAAAAGAAGGATGTATCCTTGGCCTCTGCATCTGAACAATGCATGCAACCATATTATTAATTATTCACAAAGAGCATACAAGGTGATGCATCAATAAGCCTAAAATCATCATTTTGGCAATGTTGTTGCTATTCCTATCCCTTTGATGAAGGTGTGCCGAATGTCCGGGCATAATATCAAACATATATCACACTAAAGCGTAACATCTAAAGCCGGGTGTCCCATCCAAGCCACTATCTGGATTGGGTCCCACATCGGTTCGGCACACTCCCAGTGAGCACCGTGCGCTGCAAGGGCCGTCACTTCCATCTCCATCGGTCCATCCTCAGAGCAGAACTGATGCACCGACCTTGCCAGACCTCTCTGACATCAATGCCACCATGACGCCAGACAACTTCCTCGTCCAGTGCAAGTCCATTTCCGTGCATCAGACGCCGAGTCTCCACTGCGTTATGCCGCCGAGACCCACCGTCGACGATACGGTTGATGCCACACCGCTCCACCTACATGCCATCTCGCGTTGACTTCGAACTACCAGCAACTCCACCACCCTGAGCAGTCCCCGACCGACGCCTTCAGAAAGGAACATGACACCAAAGTGCCATCGTCACCCAAACAGAGAAACATAGGCTTTCACCTGCGCTCATGGCAAAGATGAGGGCGTAGGATCCACGCCGAAGCCTCCAGGAAGGGAATCGGCGCCAAAGACATCGACTTTGGTGCGGCCACCACGTCGGCCTGGAGTTTCCCTCGGATCCACGCCCACCCGTCAGATCCGTTCAGGCAGTATTGGCGTCGAATCGGAGTAGATCGAGTCGGAGATGATGCCTCGCATGAAACTCCGGTCGGCCTTCGAGGAGCCGCCGTAGTGCCGCCGCCTCCACGTCGCCCACGCAGCCGTGGAAGGCCCCACATCTGCACCCGCGGGTGCCGCCCGCCAGGCAGGCCGCATCGCGAGCCACCGTAGCCGCCCCCAGATCCGATTTGCCAGCTGCTGCTGCGCCATGAGAGCCAGATCCCCACGCTTGCAAACCGCGCACTGCACGCACTCCCGCGCGCCGTGCACACACGCCGCGCCGCCCCAGCGCAAGCTCGCCACGGCGACTACGCGCTCCCACGACAGACGCCCCGCAACGCCCGAGCATCGTGAGAGGGAGAAATGGAGTGCCCGGCCGCCGACGACGCTGCGCGGGCTTTGCCCGACGGCGCCTGCTGGCGGCGGCGAGGGGAGGGAGATCTGGCGAGGAGGGAGATCGCCCGGCGGCTAGGGTACCGCCCGGGTCGCCCGCGAGGTAGGTGACACGGGGGCTAAAAAAGGGATAAGTATATTTTTCATTCCTTAACTCTCTCGATAATATAGAAATGGTCCCTCAACTTTAAAACTAGTAAATCTTAGTTCCTTAGTTTTTCAAATCGGATAACTTCAGTCTCTCACATCACTTTTGGTTTCGTTGATCACGCGGCATGGTTTTGACCCTGGTGGCCGTGGCAGCTTCTGCTATGGGGAAGCGACCTGGAGCTTGGCCAGCGATCATGCCACGTCTAGCTTGGTCACCGTACTCGCCACGTCGACCTTTGATGAGGCATGGGCGCACCGGGCGACGGCCACGGCGAGGCGGGTGCGGTCCCTGGCTGGCACCACGTCTCATCGGCATTGAGCTGAACAACCACGGTCCAAATTATTTTGCATCCCCATTTTTTCTGCTTCCTCATGTTAGTCGAAGCTAGCTACTACCAAAGGTTGATTGATTCATCCAGAGTAAATCGATCAGCTAGCTTTCGTTGCTTTGTGTACGTATGCATCTCCCGCCGTGTAGCGTGGACCCGGGCGGCCGCCGTCGTCCTATGGGGCCGGTTTGAGAATTGAGATACTGCGGCCAGCAGTGGCAGGTTGTCCAGCAGTGGCAAAAAGCTTTGGCTTGGCCTTGGCAGAAGTAGCAGCAGGTTTACAGTCGGTCATGCCAGTACGATCCAAGAGATCAAGAGCATACTGTCCTGGATGAAGAAAAAATCCGGAGGCACCACGTCGCACATTAATGCCGAGGAAGAAGTGCAATGCGCCCAAGTCCTTCAACCGAAACTCAGAACCAAGGCGACCAATGATGTCGTGAAGTAAATCCACGCGAGAGGCGCTGATGACGGTATCGTCAACATACAGAAGAAGCATGGCGACATGATCAGCTCGATGAAGCACAAATAGCGACGTATCGGAGGTGGTGCTGCGAAAACCAAGAGCAGTGAGGAATGCTGCAATGCGTTGATACCACGCACGAGACACCTGTTTCAGACCGTATAGAGATCATGATAGCAGGCAGACATCATCAGGCTGAGTGGGATCAACAAAACCAGTAGACTGCTGATAGAGGACACGCTCATGTAGATGACCATAAAGAACGGCGTTGTTGATGTCGAGCTGATGAACAGGCCAGTGACGAGATGCGGCGAGCTGAAGAACAACACGAATCATGGCAGGTTTAATGACCGGGGAAAAGGTCTCCGAGAAGTCAACACCGACACGTTGTCCAAAACCGTGAATAACCCAACGAGCCTTGTACCTGTCGAGAGAGCCATCCGAAAGAAGCTTATGCCGAAATACGCACTTGCCGGTGATGATGTTGGCACCGGGGGGACGAGGGACCAACGTCCAAGTCCAGTTGGCGACGAGAGCATCATACTCAGCGCGTATAGCTGCAAGCTAGTGCGGTCACTCAATGCAGAGCGCACCGAGCGCGGTACGGGAGAGATGACCGTGGCGCTGAGATTATGATAGAGAGGGTTCGGTTGATGTATCCTGTCTTTAGCACACGTCAGCATAGAGTGATGAGGCAGCGCGGGCGGGGGCCGAGCCCGACGTCGAGGCAGAGCCACAACCTCTTGTGTGGAAGAGGGTGGGGACAAGGCTGCGGAAGAGATCACGGGCGACGAGGCAACGGTCGAGGCCGTAGGCGAGACTGCAAACGATGGCGACAAGGCCGCGGGCGAGGCTGCGGGTGGAGAAGACGGCAACAGGGCCGCGGACGGGTCTGTGGGTGGAACCGCGGACGATGGCGACAGAGCCGTGGGCGAGGCCGCGGGTGGCGGAGAAAGGTCCGAGGGTGAGACCGCAGATGAGGACGATGAGCCAACGGGCGAGGCCACAGCCAGTGTTGGGGCGGGCAAGGCCGCAGCCAACATGGACGACGTCGCGGCGGAAGAAGCGGCCGTGAACCCGGCTGAGACGCCTCCTGAGGCTGGGAAGAGGGCGCCAATAGGCCAGCGGGGGCTGGCGCCAGAGCCTGCAGAGGCGAGGCCAGCTCTGCCTAAGCCGACGAGGGAGGTCCCGCCGAGAGACCCGAAGGGCCCGCCGAAGATGCATGCAGGCGTGGCGAAGGAAGCGCAAGAGCTCCCCGAGGCCGCCAGGTGGAAGCGTCCGAGGACGGAGCCGCTGTCGGTGAAACCTGCTGAAAAGGGAAGACAACCTCATCAAAATAAACATGCCGCAAGACGAACACACGAGGAAAGACCAGGTCGTAGTAGTGAAATCCTTTGGTGTTGGGTTGGTAGCCAAGGAAGACACAAGCGAGAGACCGAGGCACAAGTTTATGTGGCGCAGTAGCGGTGATGTTGGGGTAACACAAGCAACCAAAGACGTGCAGATCATCATAGGATGGAGGAGACCCGAACAAAATATGATGAGGTGTATAGCTCCACCGTAGTTTGCAAGGCCAGATGTTGAGAAGAAGAGTGGTGGTGGCGAGAGCATCTGGCCAGAATCGTGCGGGCATGTGTGCATGGAAGAGCAAAGCATGAACACTCTTATTAAGGGTGTGAAGAACACGTTCGGCACGACCGTTTTGCTGGGATGTATATGGACAGGTAAGGCGAAAGATGGTGCCATGAGTGGAGAGAATATGTATAATGGTGAGGTTATCAAATTCTTTTTCTTTATCTATTTGAAGATCAGCAATGATGCAGTGGAAGTGGGTTTTGACATAAGCATGGAAAGAGTGAAGACTGGAAGCGACATCGGATTTGCGGTGTAACGGAAAAGTCCAAGTGAAGTGAGAAAAATCATCTAAAATCACAAGGTAATATGATAAACCCGAATTGCTAGGCACTGGAGATGTCCAACCATCACAATGAATAACATCAAAGGAAAAGTGGCAATTGATGAAGATGAAGAAAATGGCAAGCGAATGTGTTTGCCGATGCGGCAAGCATGACAAGTATGAGCCACTGATTTATTACATAAAAAGGGAAAAGTGCTAAAAAATTTATGAAGAGCGTCACCGCCGGGATGACCAAGTCGAGTGTGCCAAAGGGAAACATCGGCATGAAGAGCAACCGGACTGCCGCGCGTAGTAGGGCCGCATGGGTAGAGATCATCGAGAGAATCACATCGGTGCACAACCCTCCGGGAGCGAGCATCCTTAATAGAGAAACCAAGAGCATCAATATCAACAGTGACAGGATGTTCACGAGTAAGAGTACGAACAGAACATATGTTTTTTATTAAGGATGGTGAGACAAGCACATTATTGAGTGTTAAAGAGGAAGAAGGTAGCGGGAGGCAGGACGAACCGTGATGGATGATGGGGAGAGAACTCGCATCACCGACCACGATGCGAGAGGAGAAAGGGTAGGGGGAGGCACGGGAGAGGATACCAGGGTTAGAGGCCATGTGAGCAGCAGCGCCAGTGTCCATGTACCAGTTGCTGACTCTGTTGTAGGTGCTCGGCGAGGGTGCATCATGAAGAGTGGAGATGAGTGCCAGGTCCCATGTGCCACCAGGGGCCCCACCATACGCGCCATAGGCCGGAGGACCACCGTAGGCCAAAAGGCCACCATAGGCCGTGGCGTTGCCGTATGCCGCGAGAACCGGCGCGGTCAGCAGCGCCTGATGAGAAGTCGGCTGTGGCCCGAGAATACCCTGAGCAGGGGGCAGGGAATGGGCATGGAGTAAGCATGCACGACGCCCGTCCAGAGGTTGTAACCCGACAACCAGGGCGGTGTAGGAGCTGCCGCGGGGTTTGTGGGAGGGCGCGCCGTGTTGGAGTTGCAAGGCCGACCCCCGCGACCCTTCTGCTTGCGGCCACCAGAAAGGGCGGGCGCAGGTAGCGGGCTCGGAGTAGGAACCCGCGGCGTGGGCGGGGCTGGAGACACGCCATGGCCGGCGGCGAGGCCGATGTGGAGGGCGGCGTGGGTCGCCTACCGAGCAGAGTGGCGAAGGCGCTTATCCTCCATGTGCAAGTACGTGATGGCCTTGGCGTATGTTGGCGTGACGAGGGATAGGTTGGCGGCGGACTGGACGAGTCAGGGTGGAGGCCCTAAAGGAGGTTGGTGAGGAGGACTGAGTCATCGATGGTCATGCCGACATCGCGCAGCTCGTCGGCGAGAACCTTCAGCCGCGTCCAGTACTCACCGATCGAAAGATCGTTTTGCTGCATAGTGAAGAACTCCCCTTGGAGGAAGACACGGCGTTGGAGTTGATTGTCGAGGAAGAGGTTGCACAACCATGTCCACATGGCGTACGCCGAGGGGTCACGGGAGTTCACCATGTTGAATAGACCTTGGGAGATGGTGAGGAAGAGCCACTTGACGATGCAGGCGTCCACGGCAAGCCACTCTTCGTCGTCCTTCATGTCGCGGAAGTCAACACTCCCATCAACGTGCTCGATGAGACAGTAGGAGCGGAACAAAAGCGCGAAGTAGGTGCGCCATGCGTTGTAGGACGGTGATATGTCTCCAACGTATCTATAATTTTTGATTGTTCCATGCTATTATATTATCTGTTTTGGAGTCAATGGGCTTTATGTTACACTTTTATATTATTTTTGGGACAAACCTACTAACCCAAGGCCTAGTGCAAATTGCTGCTTTTTTGCCTATTTCAGTGTTTCGTAGAAAAGAAATATCAAACGGAATGAAACCTTCGGGAGAGTTATTTTTGGAACAAACGTGATCCAGAGGACCCGGAGTAGACGTCAAGCAACCAACAAGGTGGCCACGAGGCAGGGGGCGCGCCTACCCCCTGGGCGCGCCCTCCCCCCTCGTGGGCCCCTCGTGGCTCCACCGACCTACTTCTTCCTCCTATATATGTTCATATACCCCGAAAACATCCAGGAGCACCACAAAACCCTATTTCCATCGCCACAATCTTCTGTACCCAAGAGATCGCATCTTGGGGCCTTTTCTGGAGCTCCGCCGGAGAGGGCCTCTACATCAACTCCATGGCCCCTCCTATGATGTGTGAGTAGTTTACTTCAGACCTTCGGGTCCATAGCTATTAGCTAGATGGCTTCTTCTCTCTCTTTGAATCTCAATACAAAGTTCTCCTCAATCTTCTTAGAGATCTATTCTATGTAACTCTTTTTGTGGTGTGTTTGTCGAGATCCGATGAATTGTGGGTTTATGATCAAGTCTATCTATGAACAATATTTGATTCTTCTCTGAAATCTTTTATGTATGATTGGTTATCTTTGCAAGTTCGAATTATCAGTTTGGTTTGGCCTACTAGATTGATCTTTCTTGCAATGGGAGAAGTGCTTAGCTTTGGGTTCAATCTTGCGGTGCTCAATCCCAGTGACAGAAAGTGAAACGGCACATATTGTATTGTTTCCATCGAGGATAAAAAGATGGGGTTTATATCATATTGCTTGAGTTTATCCCTCTACATCATGTCATCTTACCTAATGTGTTACTCTGTTCTTATGAACTTAATACTCTAGATGCATGCTGGATAGCGGTCGATGTGTGGAGTAATAGTAGTAGATGCATGCAGGAGTCGGTCTACTTGTCACATACGTGATGCCTATATACATGATCATGCCTAGATAGTCTCATAATTATTCGCTTTTCTATCAATTGCTCAACAGTAATTTGTTCACCCACCGTAATACTTATGCTATCTTGAGAGAAGCCACTAGTGAAACCTATGGCCCCGGGGTCTATTCTCCATTATATTAATCTCCCGTCAACAAGTTATTTCTGGCACCGTTTATTTTGCAATCTTTACTTTCAATCTATATCATAAAAATACCAAAAATATTTATCTTATCATTATTATCTCTATCAGATCTCACTCTCGTAAGTGACCGTGAAGGGATTGACAACCCCTTTATCGCGTTGGTTGCGAGGTTCTTATTTGTTTGTGTAGGTATGATGGACTTGCATGTAGTCTCCTACTGGATTGATACCTTGGTTCTCAAAAACTGAGGGAAATACTTACGCTACTTTGCTGCATCACCCTTTCCTCTTCAAGGGAAAACCAATGCAGTGCTCAAGAGGTAGCAAGAAGGATTTCTGGCGCCGTTGCCGGGGAGATCTACGCACAAGTCAAGACATACCAAGTACCCATCACAAACTATTATCCCTCGCATTACATTATTTGCCATTTGCCTCTCATTTTCCTCTCCCCCACTTCACCCTTGCCGTTTTATTCGCCTTTTCCCGTTTATTTTCTTGTGCCATGGCCGATTCAAAAAGGGCTAAGGGTACTCTCCCGGGTTTTACTCTGGATAGTCCCTCTGTCCTCTCTAAGCTCATAAATAATGATGCTATGGAAAGACCTACCGGGGTTATCAATGAGAGTTTGAATAATTTCGATGAAGATGATCCCGAAATTTTTCGTTATTTACTTGATGAATATTTGAAATATTCTTGGGATAGGCTATTAAGGATCCAAGCGAGCTATGTGCCCCAATATCAAATGGAGATATACCTGAAAAGCTTTTATATTGGTTTACCCTCTTCGTTCAAACAAGTTCTAGATTCTATTTTTGAAGAAGGTTTTCTTGAGGGGGATCCCATAGATACTTATGAAAAGATGAAAACTATATTTGGGCACCCCATGAGTGAGAAGGTGGAATCCACCTCTCTTTCGTGCTTTTACCAAATGAAATTATCAAAGAAATGAGGGCTAGTTTAGATGCAAATTTCCGTAACGTGCTTAATATTTCTTCCACCATTAATGTCCACGTTCTCTCTCAAAATAGAAAGATAAATTCTATAGAAAATAATTTTTCTCTTTTCTTTCCCAATACCAAAGATGGCAATACATAGATCTAACCTTGCTTTTATGCCTAGCTAGGGGCGTTAAAACGATAGCGCTTGTTGGGAGGCAACCAATTTTATTCCTGTTCCTTGATTTTTGATTCTGTTTAGTAATAAATAATTCATCTATTCTCTGTTTAGATGTGGTTTTATGCTTTGAATTAGTGTTTGTGCAAAGTAGAACCTTTGGGAAGACTTGGGGAAGGTCTTTGCGATCTTGCTGTAAAAAACAGAAACTTTAGCGCTCACGAGATTTGCTGCCATTTTTTACTGGAGAGTGCTATTTAGTTAATTCTTTTTGAAGATGATTAATAGATAAATTCTCACGTCCAGCAATTTATTTTAGAATTTTTGGGGTTCCATAAGTATTCAAAACCTACATATTACTAAAGACTGTTCTGTTTTTGACAGATTCTGTTTTTCGTGTGTTCTTTGCTTATTTTGATGAATCTATGGCTAGTATTTGAGTGTATGAACCATATAGAAGTTGGAATACAGTAGGTTTAACACCAATATAAATAAATAATGAGTTCATTACAGTACCTTAAGTGGTGGGTTTTTTTTCTTTTACTAACGGAGCTCATGAGATTTTCTGTTTAAGTTTTGTGTTGTGAAGTTTTCAAGTTTTGGGTAAAGATTTGATGGATTATGGAACAAGGAGTGGCAAGAGACTAAGCTTGGGGATGCCCAAGGCACCCCAAGGTAAAATTAAAGGACAAACAAAAGCCTAAGATTGGGGATGCCCCGGAAGGCATCCCCGCTGTCATCTTCTTCTATCGGTAACTTTACTTGAGGCTATATTTTTATTCACCACATGATATGTGTTTTACTTCGAGTGTCTTGTATGATTTGAGTCTTTGATTTTTAGTTTACCACAATCATCCTTGATGTACACACCTTTTTGGATAGACACACATGAATTGGAATTTATTAGAATACTCTAGGTGCTTCACTTATATCTTTTGAGCTAGATAATTTTGCTCTAGTGCTTCTCTTATATATTTTAGAGCACGGTGGTGGTTTTATTTTATAGAAATTATTGATCTCTCATGCTTCACTTATATTATTTTGAGAGTCCTTTAGAACAGCATGGTAATTTGCTTTGGTTATGAATTTAGTCCTAATATGATAGGCATCCAAGATCGGTATAGTAAAAACTTTCATAAAAAGTGCATTGAGTACTAGGAGAAGTTTGATACTTGATAATTGTTTTGAGATATAAAGGTGGTAATATTAGAGTGTGCTAGTTGAGTAGTTGTGAATTTGAGAAATAGTTGTGTTGAATTTTGCAAGTCCCGTAGCATGCACGTGTGGTGACCATTGTGTAACAAATTTGAAACATGAGGTGTTATTTGATTGTCTTCCTTATGAGTGGCGGTCGGGGACGAGCGATGGTCTTTTTCTACCAATCTATCCCCCTAGGAGCATGCGCGTAATGCTTGGTTTTTGATGACTTGTAAATTTTTGCAATAAGTATGTGTGTTCTTTATGACTAATGTTGAGTCCATGGATTATACACACTCTCACCCTTCCACCATTGCTAGCCTCTTTGGTACCGTGCATTGCCCTTTCTCACCTTGAGAGTTGGTGCAAAATTCGACGGTGCATCCAAACCCCGTGATATGATACGCTCTGTCACACATAAACCTCCTTATATCTTCCTCAAAACAGCCACCATACCTACCTATTATGGCATTTCCATAGCCATTCCGAGATATATTGCCATGTAACTTTCCACCGTTCCATTTATCATGACACATATCATCAATGTCATATTGCCTTGCATGATCATGTAGTTGACATCATATTTGTAGCAAAGCCACCGTTCATAATTTTTCATACATGTCACTCTTGATTCATTGCCCTTCCCGGTACACCGCCGGAGGCATTCATATAGAGTCATACTTTGTTCTAGTATCGAGTTGTAATCATTGAGTTGTAAATAAATAGAAGTCTGATGATCATAATTAATAGAGCATTGTCCCAAATAAAAAAGGGCCAAAAAAGGGAAGGCCCAGAAAAAAGGAAAGAAAGAAAAAGAAATAAAAAGGGGCAATGCTACTATCCTTTTTTTCCACACTTGTGCTTCGAAGTAGCACCATGATCTTTATGATAGAGAGTCTCTTGTTTTGTCACTTTCATATACTAGTGGGAATTTTTCATTATAGAACTTGGCTTGTATATTCCAACAATGGGCTTCCTCAAGTGCCCTAGGTCTTCATGAGCAAGCAAGTTGGATGCCCACCCACTTAGTTTCTTTTGTTGAGATTTCATACATTTATAGCTCTAGTGCATCTGTTGCATGGCAATCCCTACTCCTTGCATTGACATCAATTGATGGGCATCTCCCTAGCCCATTGATTAGCCGTGTTGATGTGGGACTTTCTCATTTTTGTCTTCTCCACATAACCCCCATCATCATATTCTATTCCACCCATAGTGCTATATCCATGGCTCACGCCCATGTATTACGTGAAAGTTGAAAAAAGTTTGAGATTACTAAAGTGTGAAACAATTGCTTGGCTTGTCATCGGGGTGTGCATGATGAGAGCATTCTTGTCTGACGAAAATGGAGCATGACCAAACTATATGATTTTGTAGGGATGAACATTCTTTTGCCATGTTATTTTGAGAAGACATAATTGCTTAGTTAGTATGCTTGAAGTATTATTATTTTTATGTCAATATTAGACTTTTGTCTTGAATCTTTTGGATCTGAATATTCATGCCACAATAAATAGAATTACATTGAGAATTATGCTAGGTAGCATTCCACATCAAAAATTCTGTTTTTATCATTTACCTACTCGAGGACGAGCAGGAATTAGGCTTGGGGATGCTTGATACGTCTCCAACGTATCTATAATTTTTTATTTTTCCATGCTATTATATTATCTGTTTTGTATGTTAATGGGCTTTATTTTACACTTTTAAATTATTTTTGGGACTAATCTACTAACCCAAGGCCCAGTGCAAATTGCTGTTTTTTACCGATTTCAGTGTTTCAGAGAAAAGGAATATCAAACGGAATCCAAACGGAATGAAACCTTCGGGAGAGTTATTTGTGGAACAAACGTGATCCAGAGGACTTGGAGTAGACTTCAAGAAACCAACGAGGTGGCCATGAGGCAGGGGGCACGCCTACCCCCTGGGCCCCTCGTGGCTCCACCGACCTACTTCTTCCTCCTATATATGTTCATATACCCCGAAAACATCCAGGAGCACCACGAAACCCTATTTCCATTGCCGCAACCTTTTGTACCCAAGATATCCCATCTTAGGGCCTTTTCTGGAGCTCCGCCGGAGGGGGCATCGATCACGAAGGGCCTCTACATCAACTCCATGGCCCCTCCGATGATGTGTGAGTAGTTTACTTCAGACCTTCGGGTCCATAGCTATTAGCTAGATGGCTTCTTCTCTCTCTCTCTCTCTTTAAATCTCAATACAAAGTTCTCCTCGATCTTCTTGGAGATCTATTCAATGTAACTCTTTTTGCGGTGTGTTTGTCGAGATCCGATGAATTGTGGGTTTATGATCAAGTCTATCTATGACCAATATTTGATTCTTCTCTGAAATCTTTTATGTATGATAGGTTATATTTGCAAGTCTCTTCGAATTATCAGTTTGGTTTGGCCTACTAGACTGATCTTTCTTGCAATGGGAGAAGTGCTTAGCTTTGGGTTCAATCTTGCGGTGCTCGATCCCAGTGACAGAAAGGGAAACGACATGTATTGTATTGTTGCCATCGAGGATAAAAAGATGGAGTTTATATCATATTGCTTGAGTTTATCCCTCTACATCATGTCATCTTACCTAATGCGCTACTCTGTTCTTATGAACTTAATACACTAGATGCATGCTGGATAGCGGTCAATGTGTGGAGTAATAGTAGTAGATGCAGGCAGGAGTCGGTCTACTTGTCACATACGTGATGCCTATATACATGATCATGCCTAGATAGTCTCATAATTATTCGCTTTTCTATCAATTGCTCGACAGTAATTTTTTCACCCACCGTAATACTTATGCTATCTTGAGAGAAGCCACTAGTGAAACCTATGGCCCCCGGGTCTATTCTCCATTATATTAATCTCCCTTCAACAAGTTATTTCTGGCACCGTTTATTTTGCAATCTTTACTTTCAATCTATATCATAAAAATACCAAAAATATTTATCTTATCATTATTATCTCTATCAGATCTCACTCTCGTAAGTGACCGTGAAGGGATTGACAACCCCTTTATCGCGTTGGTTGCGAGGTTCTTATTTGTTTGTGTAGGTATGATGGACTTGCATGTAGTCTCCTACTGGATTGATACCTTGGTTCTCAAAAACTGAGGGAAATACTTACGCTACTTTGCTGCATCACCCTTTCCTCTTCAAGGGAAAACCAACGCAGTGCTCAAGAGGTAGCAGACGGCGAATCGAGGTCGATGATGATGGGCACATGATCCTTGATGTGGAGCTCATTGAGGAGATCGAAGGTGAACATGGCGCCAACGAAGGAGCCGACGTCGGAGGGTTCAGCCTTGGAGCGGGACATGGTGGGAGAAGGAGGGGAGCGCGGCGACGTTAGGGTTTGGGTGATGGCGGAGGGAGAGGACAGCGGCGGCTTGGGGTGGCGGCTCTGAGGGTTTGAGGAGGGGAGGCAGCGGCTACGTGAGGAGGTAGCGACAACGACTTAGGGTTTGGTGAGTTGCGGCGGCGGCAGGAGAGAGGAACGGAGGCTGCCTAGGGTTTGGAGGGCGTAGCGGCGGCTACAGGGAGGTGCGGCGGCGACGCGGGGCGGAAGCGATGGAGATCGTGGTGAAAGCTGATACCATGTAGAAAGATGTGGGATACAACTCAATTGTATTCCTCAGAGTTGGTCACAATATATACACGAGATGTCTTGCGTGACAAGGAAACTAATCCTACCATATCTCTAGGAGTCAACTATACAAGGCTAGAGAAGATACAAATAGTAGTACAAATATGTCACGTTCAACATATTCGATGAAATGCCTACTGCGTGGGAAAACATAACGAAGAAGAGGTGGCAGTCAACTCTGAATACCACGGTCAAAACCATGCCACATAATCAACAAAACCACCTAAAGTGATACGAGGGACTAAAGTTATCCGGTTTGATAAGTTGAGGGACTAACCTTTACTGGTTTCGAAGTTGAGGGATGATTTCTATATTTTCGAGAGAGAGGAGGGAGGGAAAATATACTTATCCCAATAGAAAATGGTGTGGCACCAGCAGGAAGCCCTTGAGCATGAGCGTATAAATGGAGTCCATTACCCCATGCCCCATGACCCATCGGGGCAAGCAAGGTAGCACAACAACAAACGTCACCCACATTGGGTAGCGGCCGCGATACTCCTCTCAATAGAAGTGGAACAAGACTGAGAATGCTTGGCGCCACGGGTGCCGCCGCTCCGGCAGACGGTGGCGAGGTGAGGGTCGAGAAGTGGAACAAATGACGGCCACTCTTCCAGTCTTCCGCGCCGAGACCTCGTGGCATATTCTCGGCGGAAGACATTAGGAAGTACATCAAGGAGAAGATAAAGTAGTTCAACCACAGAGAAGATCAGGCGGCCTAATCCATCTAGTTCAATTCGTCACCCGAGATTGGTTGTATCTGTATGCTCGTGGTGCTGAGGATCGAGTATCATGATATCATATCATATCATATAAAATGGTGTGCTAGTATGTGCCATACACACTACTGTAGTTTGGTTTTGTGCGAAGTTTTGAAACTTTGTCAAGTTCATTCTATCGGGAACTCTATAAAGTTTATGTCCCAAGTCTAATTTAAAATTGGACTCGGTAGTGATAAACAACTCGGCAGACTTCGCATTTTGCCTAGTTCAAATGAAAATGGACCCGGCGAACAAAATAAACTCGACAGAATCTCAAGTTCATCGTTTTCCCAATAGAACCCCGCTGAAATCGTCCTTCTCCACGCAGTCACCGAGGAGCGGCATCGCTCCGCCAATGCCATCCTCCTCCTCCACCCCGGCAACCAAGGAGGAGTACATGGCCTCCGACATCATCGCCCTCCTCCACCCCCTGGTGAGCAAGAAGCAGTGCCACTCGTCGACCCCAGCCGCCTCGCAGCCCCACATCGCCTATGTATGTGACCTCTGCTCCAGCTAGGTGAGTTGCTGCTCCTGCTCCATTTTTTATTGTTAATTAATTTGTTTATGTAATTTGTTATATATGTTCATTGCTATAGAAATTTCATTATATGATTTTGTTAGAGGTTATAGAAATTTGTTATAGGCCATTCGTTATAGCTCAATTTAATTAATAGTTCAATAAATTTTCAATTTTGTCACAGAAATTTGTTATAAGTTATAGGAATCTGCATTGTGTGGTATGTATGCATAGAACTTGGTATTTGGTATGTTCTGAAACTGCATTGTGTGATGGTGACATGTACCTAGGGTAGGGTCTTAGGCCCGTCCTAAACACCCTACCCAAGGACACTGCCCTAGAGTCAAAGCCATTCAAAGACCAATAGAAGATGTAGATTGAAACAACCCCTAAATGGAATCCACTCGACGGAATATTCCACCCAGATATCCCAATTCCACTCGACCATTGTAACTCCACTCGACCATTGTAACTCCACTCGACCATATGAAGAATCACTCGGAGCATAGAAGGCCAACAGTCCCCCAGGATGGCAGCGGTCAGGCATTCACTCTGTAGTCATAAAGATAATTAACAGCAAGAGTTACCAGTAACGCCCCTGTCTTAACTCACATTGAACCATGTGTAACCGAGGGTTGGAGGGGCCTGGCGCACTCTATATAAGCTACCCTCCTCTGGCACAAGGGTTCGCACCCTCTGTAACTCTCACGCATAATCCAATCGACAAGCCTCCGAGGCACTGAGACGTAGGGTTGTTACCTCCTCCGAGAGAGGCCTAAACTCGTAAAGCTTGCATGTACAACCTCACCATAGCTAGGGCCTTGCCTCCTCCTACGTACCCTACTCTTACTGTCAGACTCACTCCCACAACAGTTGGCGCCCACCTTGGGGCAGGCGTCTTAGCGACTTCCGGTGAGGTTACAGTTTTTCCGAACCCCACCAACATGGTTTCCGGTGGTGGTTTAGCTTTGGGCCACGAGATCCGTCTCAGTGCGCTCATATTCATCGCTGATGACTCCGCCTGGCTCCAAGAAGCCCCCCTCGACGTCAAGGCCCTTCCCATCCATGGGACGACGCACTTTCGTGCAAGCGCCTGTGGCGTCCTGCCGTGGCAACCGTCGACCCAGTATCGGTCGGCTCCCATAGCGTCCACGCTCCCCGCCGTACACCATCGCAAGCGATCCAGTCGATCGCGGCTCTAGTGGTGGGTGAAGCATGTGGTGGCTCGCCAGTCGACCACCTCTCAAGTCGCGGCAATCGAGCCAGACAAATCTCTCTACGGGCCATTGATCAGTCGACTGGTTTCGCGGACACAATTTCCAAGTGCGGAAGCAGCGACCCTACGACGGAAGTCCTCATGGTCGACTCACGTCGCAACCCGCCTAGGTTCCGTCGTGGTGGTGGAGGCAACGATGACGACCCGTCATACGGTCATGACGAATATCATCCCCAAGCCATCACTTCCGAGCAGAGGGAAGAGCTGCATCGCTGCAACGAGGCGCTCCAGACCCCCATCATTGGGAAGACCTCCGAGGCTCGGTCCTTGGAGGCTGCGCACCTGGCCACATTGGCTGAGCGCACACATCTGGAGAATCTCCAACATTCACTTGACGAACGCGCCCGTCAGCAGATCCCTGGATCCAGTCGACGGCCACGATAACTGTTTCTGCCTGAACCACAGGTATACCGCACTCCGGTCCAAAATCTTGCAGCTGTGGCACGTATAGTAGAGTCAATTCAGCCATGTCGTTCAGAAGCTTGTAGAGGTTTACTACAGATTTGAGCGCTGCTCGGAGCGGTGGGTGAACAGAACTCAACTATTTTCCAGTCGCACAATAGAATCCATAGCAGATCTGTGGTTATAGATACAGTTCAGTCGGCGCATAGCCCAAGATCGCCTCCGCGGCGTGAGGATCATGGTTACCGCCAAGATCAGTACCTTGGTTGGGGCTACGAGCAGTTTGATCCTCGTGATGACCGCCGTCGAGTGCCTACGCCTCCTTTGAGGGGCGGGTCATACGCGCACTGGCGGTATGATGACAGGCGCCCGTATGGTGACGAGGGAGAGCTCTAGTCGACCCAAGAGAGACTGGATTTGATGCAAGGTCTGTTCTTGTTCATGGTTTGGTCGACAGAGGCAGAGCACACAAGGAAGGTCAGGAAAGAGATCGTCCAGTCAATAGCAGAGCATTTGTTTCAGGGCCCAAGTGTTTCAGCATGGCCATCAGGGTTGTTGAGATCCCTCCCAACTTCAGATTGGCTGCCGGAGTAAGAAAGTTCACCGGTGAGTCGAAGCCAGATACTTGGCTAGAGGATTACCGAGTGGCAGTTCAGATCGGTGGGGGCAACGACGACGTGGCCATGAAGCACCTCCCCCCGATGCTTGAAGGTTCGGCCAGAGCTTGGTTGAATCAGTTGGCCCCTGGGAGTATTCTTTGCTGGGAAGATTTGGCCCGAGTGTTCATCAAGACATTCGAGGGAACGTGCAAGCGACCTGCTGGGCTAACCAAACTGCAACATTGCATTCAGAAGATGAATGAAACTTTGGGAGATTTCATCCATAGATGGACTACCCTTCACCATGTGGTGGAAAATGTGTCAGAGCACCAGGCAGTCTGCGCCTTTAAAGAGGGTGTCCGATACAAAGAGCTCATCCTGAAGTTTGGACGATCCGGAGACATGTCTCTAGGCCGAAGCCACTCGATATGCAAATGGTGAAGAAGAAGACCGACTCTGTAATGCTAAGGGAAACTAGTCGACCAAGACACCGGAGTTGGAAACACCAGTGGGAAACAGAATTGTAAAGCAGAAGTTGGGGGTTCCACAGAGGCTGTAGTTCTGAATCAAGGAAAGTTCAAAGGAAAACCTAAGGGGCCGTGGGTGCCCAAAAAGGTGAAAGATCAGTCAGGCAATGACGTCCTGGATTTACCATGTCATATACACACAAAGAAGGAAGAAGAGGGTAACCTGATTCTGCCCAAACATACCACTCGACAGTGTCGGCTCCTGATGCAGCAGTTCTGAGAGGGTCAGCCCCCGGAGAAGGACTCTGATAAGGAGGAAAAGGAAGAAGAAGATGATGGCTACCCCAATGTAAACTCTACTTTGGTGATTTTTGCTGACGTGGAGAGCAAAAGTCGACTGAAGGTTATCAACAGAGAAGTGAACATGGTTGCTCCGGCAACTACGACGTACTTGAAGTGGTCGAAGACTCCCAATACATTTGACCAGTCCGATCACCAACGCATGTTGCTACCCCTGGGCGGCAAGCGTTGGTGGTCGACCTAGTCGTTGGGGGCACCCGACTGACTAAGGTTCTCATGGATGGTGGAAGTGGACCGAACATTCTGCACGTTGAGACCCTCCGAGGGATGGGAATTCCCATGTCCAAGCTCACTGAGAGCAACATGCGTTTCCATGGAGTTGTCCCAGGAAAGAAGGCAGAGTCACTCGGACAAATCGTTCTTGATGTGGTTGTCGGTGATTCCAAGAATTACCACAAGGAGAAGTTGACATTTGAAGTAGTGGATTTTCACAGTGACTATCATGCTATTCTGGGCAGACCCGCATATGCTCGTTTCATGGCCCACCCATGTTACGTGTATCTTAAGTTGAAGATGCCTGGACCCAGAGGTGTGATTACAGTCACGGGGAATCAGCAAAGAGCAGAGCAATGCCTCTAGAAAGGCTGCAAAATTGCTGACAAGCAAATGGCAGCGGTGGAGCTGGAAGAGTACAAGAAAAACGCCAACCTGAGTGATTTGTTGTGAACTAATAAACCCGCCTCAGAGTCAGCATTTCAGTCGGCTGGGGAAACAAAGCCAATCCACATTCACCCGGAAGATCCCTCTGCGGCTCCGACTCACATTTCAACAACACTCGACGGCAAATAGGAAGAAGCGCTCATCCAGTTCCTCCGTGAGAACTGGGACATCTTTGCATGGAAACCATCTAACATGCCAGGTGTACCCAGGGGGCCGGCTGAGCACCGTTTGTGTGTCGACCTAAAAGCAAGACCTGTCAAGGAACATCTCCGTCGGCCCACGATGGAGAAAAGGAAGGCAATTGGCGAGGAAGTGGCTCGTCTCCTGTCAGCTAAGTTCATTCATGAGATATACCACTTCGATTGTCTCAAAAACGTCATCATGGTCCCCAAGAAAGATGATTCACTTCGTATGTGTATCGACTTCAAGCATATCATTCGGGCCTGCCCGAAAGATCATTTTCCTCTCCCCGGCATTGACCAGATTGTCGACTCGACTGCGGGGTGTAAGTGTTTGTCCTTCTTGGATGCGTATTCCGGGTACCACCAGATCCATCTGTACAGGCCCAATGAAATAAAAACGGCCTTCATCACCCCTTTGGGTGTTTTTGTTATATTACCATGCCTTTTGGTCTCAAGAATGCTGGTGCCACGTTCATGCGCATGATTCAGAAGTGCGTGCTCACTCAAATAAGTCGGAATGTGGAAGCATACATGGATGATATCATGGTCAAGTCACGCAAAGGTTCCGACCTACTGGTTGACCTTGCTGAAACATTTGCCAACCTAAGAAGATATGATATCAATCTCAATCCGTCGGAATGCACATTCGGAGTCGAGGAAAGTTACTCGGTTTTCTCGTTTCCAAACGAGGGATCGATGCAAGCCCGGAAAAGACTGGAGCAATCCTTTGAATGAAGCGCCCTGTACGCGTGCACGATGTTCAGAATCTTAATGGTTGTTTGGCTGCATTGAGCCGATTCATTTCCTGTCTCGGTGAGAAGGCATTGCCTCTTTACCGATTGATGAAAAAGTCTGATAAGTTCGAGTGGACTCTCGAAGCTGAAGCAGCATTTGTAGAGCTCAAAGCCCTGCTTTCCACCCATCCAGTGCTTGTTGTCCCAGTCAGCAAAGAGCCTCTGTTGTTGAATATCGCAGCCACTGGACAGGTTGTCAGCACAGTGCTCATAGTTGAGCGGGAGGAAGAAGGCAAAGCCTACAAAGTTCAGCGCCCAGTATATTACATCTCTGAAGTTTCGACTCCGTCCAAGCAAAGGTATCCGCATTACCAAAAGCTGGTCTACGGAATTTATCTGACCACAAAGAAAGTTGCACATTATTTCGTAGACCACTCGATTTTAGTCGTCAGCGACACTCCATTGTCAGAAATTTTGAACAATCAAGATGCAACCGGTCGAGTGGACAAATGGGCGATTGAACTCCTTCCTCTAGATATCAAGTTTGAAGCAAAAAAGGCGATCAAGTCACAAGCAATTGCAGATTTCTTGGCCGAGTGGATTGAGCAGTAGCAACCGAATCAAGTTCACTCGGAATACTGGACCATGTTCTTTGACGGATCTAAGATGTTGAATGGTTCTGGTGCTGGAGTGGTTTTGGTATCCCCAAGAGGCGACAAGCTCAGTTACTTTCTCTAGATTCACTTTGATTCCTCCAATAATGAAGCTAAGTATGAAGCGCTTTTTATGGGTTGCGTATGGCCATCTCAGTCGGCGTCCGTCGCCTGATGGTTTACGGCAACTCAGATTTGGTAGTCAATCAAGTGATGAAGGAGTGGGATATCGGCAGCCCTGCTATGAATGGATACTGCAATGTAGTGAGAAAATTAGAAAAGAAGTTTGAAGGGTTGGAGCTCCATCACATTCCCGACTCAAGAATCAAGCAGCTGATGATCTGGCGAAGATAGGTTCCACTCGGAAGCCTATTCCCAGTAATGTGTTCTTGGAGCACCTCCACACCCCGTCAGTACAAGAAGATCCCTTTACGGAGGAGCCCCCACAACCAACAAGTTAAACCAATCCGACTGAAGTTGAAGTGTTAGCGGTTGTTAGTGTCAAAACCGGCCGATCTCGGGTAGGGGGTCTCGAACTGTGCGTCTGAGGATCGAAGGTAACAGGAGACAAGGGGGATCATGTTTACCCAGGTTTGGGCCCTCTTAATGGAGGTAATACCCTACTTCCTGCTTGATTGACTTTGATGAGTATAGGGGTTACAAGAGTTGATCTACCTCGAGATCGTAATGGCTAAACCCTAGATGTCTAGCCTATATAATTATGATTGCCTATGTGGACTAAACCCTCCAGTTTATATAGACATTGGAGGGGCCTAGGGTTGTACAGAGTCGGTTTACAGAGAAAGGAATCTTCATATCCAAATGCCAAGCTTGCCATCCACGCAAAGGAGAGTCCCATCCGGACACGGGGAAGGCCTTCTATCTTGTATCTTCACGGCCCATCAGTCCGGCCCATGTCATATAGCCCGGACGCCCGGGGACCCCCTAATCCATGACTCCCTCAGTAGCCCCTGAACTAGGCTTCAATGACGATGTGTCTGGCGCGTAGATTGTCTTCGGCATTGCAAGGCGGGTTCCTCCTCCGAATACTCCAAAGTAGCTAAACAAAAGAACTATAGTCGGCTCTGTATAATCAGTTACAACCCTGAACCACAAGGGTGAAATACTTAAACAAAACAAGTCATGCCCACTGACAGCTTTTTCGGCGAGACGTTATGTTCTGGCCTTATCATTGTTTCGAACCGTTTTGTGGCCTCCCGCTCCGTACCTCGAGGCACGGCCTCTATTGACACGTCTTGTCGAAGCAAAGATCATGTCAACTTATTGCGGGATTCTCATCAATATGGGTTTGGGTAATCCAACTGTGCCGTGTGCACGACCCCTTGGGAACAGGCGAGTTTTAAGGCTCATAGGGGGGGTGCTTGATATTCACTACCTTTATAAGAGGATAAGGATCCATATTTTTACCACACGCCTTATTCCTCCTCAGCATCCCCACCCTCGAGCTCTAGCGCCCAAGCTTCAGTCTTTTCCTTTGCCACCAAACATTCTAGCCATGTCCAGATCTGGCTCTCAAGGCAAGTGGGTGGTCTCCTCCGTGACAGAGAAGGACATCAAGGAGCTCCGGGAGGCGAGGTATTTGACAGCGGAAATGAAACACAGGCTCCCTGCCAAAGAGCAAGTTATCACTACTCCAAAGCCCAGTGAGAGGGTTGTGTTCCTCCCTCATTTTCTTCGTGGACTAGGGCTTCCCCTCCACCCCTTTGTTCGAGGTCTCATGTTCTATTACGGGTTAGATTTCCATGATCTAGCCCCAAACTCCATCCTCCAAATCTCGGCATTCATCATCGTGTGTGAAGCATTCCTCCGCATCCCCCCACACTTCGGCCTGTGGCTCAAGGATTTCAACGTGAAGCCGAAGGTGTTCGACGGGGAGCACGCGGATTGCGGCGGCGCCATGGTGAGAAAACTCCCCAACATCACCTGGCCCAGAGGGGCTTTCGCGGAGACCGTCAAGACGTGGCACTAGGAGTGGTTCTACATCACCGAACCTCGTGACACCAAGTGGGCGGCCGCTCCTACTTTTAGATCTGGACCCCCGCTGCGGCTTGCATCGTGGACCAACAAGGGTATGGACTGGGGATCATTCGACGAGGTTTTGAGGCTGCAAAAGCACATCAAAAGTATCATAGAGAAGGACACCAGCCTCACTGACCTGGTCCAGGTGATGCTCATTCGCCGAACCCTTCCCTGCCAACGCCGGTATCTTCCGCATGTGGGAGTTCAATATGGAGGGGCCGCGGACCCTGCAGCGATTCTTCGGCCCGATGCATGAAGCAATCTGGAAGCTTCTCTTCAAGACTCAAAAGTCATGGCCATAGACGTCCGAAGACATCGGCCTTGACTGCAATCATTCGGCCTCCCCGCTAAGTGCCATATGTCCAAACACAACTCAGTTCATCAATCAAAAAGGGGTGTACTGAGACTTTCGTCTTATAATAGGGCTGGACAAAGAAGGGGGAGCGGATCAGGTGTCCGACTCCACTCCCCAAAAACACAGCTGATCCTCTATTAATGAACATGCCGGTACCAGCGCCCTATCAGGCGCCGGAGAAAAAGGACAAGAAAAAGAGCAAGTAGGCCAAATGTGGCCTCCGCCGAAAGGGTACTTCGGACGCAGTGTTCGGAGAGATCGAAACTCACTCCTCCCATGAGGAAGATGAAGATGAAGAGGAGGAGGAGGAGGCATAGAACAATTCTCCCCTAAGGGGAGAAGGAAGAAAATTGCGGCCTCTGTAGATCT
Source organism: Triticum urartu (assembly GCF_003073215.2). NCBI lineage: Eukaryota > Viridiplantae > Streptophyta > Magnoliopsida > Poales > Poaceae > Triticum > Triticum urartu. The sequence goes on along the minus strand of NC_053022.1, from coordinate 69,570,612 downwards.
AGAGGTGGAGGCGCCCAAGAGGGGGAAGATATCCCTCTCGGATGGCTCGGATTCGGAAGCTGACGCCATCCCCAAGTGGCGCCCTAGGCCGAAGCCCCTTGCCGCATCGTAAGTATACGAGGGTGCCTTTCATACGCCCAATCTTTATGATTCTAATTTAACACGTTATATGGTGTAGTCCGGCCCGCGATCTTCCCCAACAATCATTAGAGGGGAATTCTTTGGACCCGAAGATGATGGAGAACGAGTCACCCTCACGAGCCTCCCCACCTGTCACCACGACGACACCGAAGTGTTGTCCCAAAGGGCCTCTCTGGGCCGCGGGGTGGTACGGGAGGCCGCCGAAGTGGCACCAGAGGGTAATGCCTTGGCCGCTGAAAACACAGGGGGGGAATCCCCACGGAGACTGACGGTGGGGGCCTTAACCAGTCTGCCCCCAGCCGAACACTATTCCGGAAACCCAAGTGGCTCTGGAATCGAATAGGCGACCCCCTGCAAGGGATGAGGGAGTGCCAACTTCCGCGGCAACCTCCACTAATCCGGAGGAGCCGAGCACACTGATGGAGGCACTACAACGTGCTTCCGTCGTGGAGGAGTACCGCACCCTGATGGGTTTAGTGATTGAAAAGGTTCAGTCCGCCAAGAGCGGGCTGAACGAGGCCGTTACTAGCCTGCTAACAGGCTTCAAGGTATGCGATGTAATATTCCTGACCGCTTTTTATATGAAAAAGATGCCTGTGCATAGATAGTAGCCCCTGAGACTCTGGTCGTCTTTTTATAAAGGGCAAATAGAGGATCGATAATATTTCGCAGGAGATGATGTACTCTTATATGTTGAGACGCGGGCTTCACTGTTAGCGGCAACCGCCCAGGCCGCCGAAGTATCCGAGCTCAAGCGTAAGCTGGGCCTAGCTGATGAGGATCTCATCCGTATCAACAAGAGATTTGATGAAGTCCAAGGTATGTTTCAGAATATTTCATTCATGCCTATATTAATATACAGATCTTGAGTCAAAGCTCATGCGCTGCTCTGTGTATGATTGCAGGCAGTGCTATTGAGGCCCTTAGGGGTGAGCTTGCCCAGGGCAAGGAGCAGGCAAGGGTGAACAAAGCGGCCGCTGATAAAGCGACCGAGGACCTGAAGTCCAAGCAAGTCGTCCACTGCCAATACGAGGTGCGGGTGACTGAAGTGGAGACGGCTCTCAAGGACGCCGCCAACAAGTGCGAGTCCTTAGAGGAGAAGAATAAATCCTAGGTGACCGACCTTGACAAGGCCCTTCAAGAGGCCGAGGAAGCGCGGGCCGAATCCCGAGCGGCGCGCGAGGATATCAAGCAGGCCGGACAAATAGCGGCTGGTATGCCTTTTCTTTTACAGAGTAAATTTGGCAATCAGAAGTATGTCTTGCTCACTTGACTGTGGATTGCTCCAGATGCCTTTGCGGATCTTCCAAAGAGTGTTGCCGACGCTGCGCAGTTCTTCTGGGCCTAGGAGGGGAACACGACAGAGAAGCTATTCTGGTCACAGTTCGCGGCGCAGGAGCGCCCAACGCTATTGAATGACCAGATGGCGCAGTGGTCTGAGCTGCATAGGATGTCCGTATTGGCCATGAGGGAAGTCATAGTCCGGCTGTGGCCAGTTGAACCTGTCCCCAGCAGCTATTTTGGCATGGTGCAGTGACTTGTTGACGCGCTGCCCCGTATTGACGCGGTCAAGCAATCATCATGAATAGAAGGTGCGCAGCTGGCCTTTGCCCGTGTCAAGATGCACTTGGCGAAAATGATGGCCGGCATCGTGGTAGTTGAGGGTCCGCACGGGGCAAGGATCATTGAGGGAGTCCTAGACTAAGGGGTCCTCGGGCGTACGGCCTATTATCCATGGGCCGGACTGATGGGTTGTGAAGACATGAAGGCCGAAGATTGTACCCGTGTCCGGATTGGACTCTCGTTGGCGTGGAAGGCAAGCTTGGCGACTGATTATGAAGATTCCTTCTTATGTAACCGACTCTATGTAAACCCTAGATCCCCTCGATGTCTATATAAACCGGAGGGGTTAGTCCGGAAAGGACAGATAGACTCATTACCATAGTCATACAGGCTAGGCTTCTAGGGTTTAGCCATTACAATCTCGTGGTAGATCAACTCTTGTAACACTCATATTCATCAAGATCAATCAAGCAGGACGTAGGGTATTACCTCCATAGAGAGGGCCCGAACCTGTGTAAACATCATGTCCCCCGTCTCCTGTTACCATCGATCCTAGACGCACAGTTCGGGACCCCCTACCCGAGATCCGCCGGTTTTGACACCGACATTGGTGCTTTCATTGAGAGTTCCACTGTGCCGTCAACAAAAGGTTCGATGGCCCCTTCAATCATCTATAGTGGTTCTGTCCAAGGAGAAACCTTCCTCCCCGGATAGATTTTCGTGTTCGGCGGCTTCGTACTGCGGGCCAACTCGCTTGGCCAACTGGAGCAGATCGATAGCTACGCCCCTGGCCACCAGGTCAGATTTGGAAGCTTGAACTACGTCACGGATATCTGTGGAGACTTTATATTCAATGGATTTGAGACCGCAGCGATCGCTCCCCTCACCCCGATGAACATGACTTAAATCTGTCATCGGATCACACCCATGAGATGGCCCTTGTTGCTACAACGGCCTTAGAACCAGAGCACATCATGCCATCCGAGGCCACAGAGTCTGCGGCGTTGGATCCGTACATGGACTCGGCATCCCGCAATATTTGCGTCAATGGAACTCTGGACTCGTCTCCGGCTATAAGTCCCGGACCGGGTACGCCTACGGACACCGAGCTAGATCGGTTATTGATTTTCAAATTTAGCGCCGCAGACATCTTCCAGCACTCACCTTTGGCTGATGTTCTAAAATCTTTAAAGAACTTGTCCTTGGAGAAGGACTCACCGCCGGACTATGTTCGGTTCGAGCTAGAGGCTGATAACAGGGATTTTTGCTTCCCACCCGCCACCCACTTCATAGCCACCGTCGATGACTTAACCGACGTGCTTGATTACGGCTTCAGAGACATCGACGGTATGGACGACGATGCCGACAAGGAGCAAAGCCAGGACCCACCATTTACTGGACGTTGGACATCCACCTCTTCGCATGATGTGTACATGGTCGACACACCTAAAAAAAGCTAGCAATGATGACAAAGGGGATCCAGTTGCGGATAAACCTTCTAAGACACAGTCCAAGCGCCGGTGCCCTAAACGCCGTTCTAAGCCTCGTTGCTCAAAAGATAGCAACACTGGCACCAGAGAAAATAGTACTTCGGGCGATGCCGAAAAAAATGAAGACCCTGTTGGAGCTGCATCCGAACAAGAGGAACAAGACAACAGGCAAGATGACCCTGATAAACAGGCCATGCCCAATGACCCGGATGTTGATAGTTATCGTCCAGTCTCCGAAGATGAGGAGAGCCTCGGCAGTGAGGATTTCATCATGCCTGAGGCACCCCTAGAGCAGGAACGCTTCAAGCGCCAGCTAATAGCTACTGCCAGAAGCCTGAAGAAGAAGCAGCAGCAACTCTAGGCTAATCAAGACCTTCTCATTGACAGGTGGACTAATGTCCTGGCAGGCGAAGAATACAGCCTCGAGCGCCCAGTCAAGAGTTACCCAAAGCACAGACTGCTACCTCAGTTCGATGAGGAAGCACTGGATCCCATACCTCCCTCACGCAATGTGGACCGACCACCACGTGGTCGGGATAGTACGACGGACCGACAACCCCGCGGTCGGGATAAAACGGCAACTTAGGCCGAACAACAGCCCGCCCCACTGCCTCGTAAAAACAGGGACAGAACAGCTCGGGACCATACATACGACCTTCAGCAGGAGCTGGACAGTAGAGCAGGAGACACTAGATCAATCTACGGATCACGAGGACGCTTCCCGACTCGGGATGACGCCTACCTATTCGGACGTGACAAACCTAGTCACACCCGGGCCGATAACCGCAGACGGACTTCATCGGAGGTGCGCCGTGACGCGACCCGATATAGAGGCACCGCACACCCTCTCTGCTTCACAGATGAGGTGCTGGATCACGAATTCCCCGAGGGGTTCAAGCCCGTCAATATTGAATCATACGACGGAACAACTGATCCCGCAGTATGGATTGAGGACTTTATTCTCCACATCCACATGGCCCGTGGAGACGACCTCCATGCCATCAAATACGTCCCACTAAAGCTCAAAGGGCCAGCTCGACACTGGCTAAATAGCCTGCCCGAAAATTCCATCGGCGGCTGGGAGGACTGGGAAGAAGCCTTCCTTGACAACTTCCAAGGTACATATGTCCGGCCTCCCGATGCCGATGACTTAAGCCACATAGTTTAGCAACCTGGAGAATCAGCCAGAAAATTCTGGACTAGGTTCCTAACCAAAACGAACCAGATCGTTGACTGTCCGGATGCCGAAGCCCTAGCGGCCTTTAAGCATAGCATCCGTGACGAATGGCTTGCCCGCCACCTCGGCCAAGAAAAGCCGAGGTCCATGGCCGCCCTCATGGCACTTATGACCCGCTATTGCGCGGGAGAGGGTAGTTGGCTGGCTCGCGGTACAAACACAGCCAACGAAACAGGCCCCTCCGAGGCCAAAAACAGCACCAGCAAGCTCCGGCGCAACAGACACAAACGTCGAAGCAATGGCGATAACACCGATGACACTAGAGTTCACGCCAGATTCAGTGGCTCCAAGTCCGGCCAGCGAAAGAAACCTTATAAAAGGAACGGCGGAGGACCATCCAGCTTGGACCGCATACTCGATTGTCCGTGCCAGATACATGGCACCCCAGACAAACCGGCCAACCATACTAACAGAGATTGCCGGGTCTTTCAGTAAGCCAGCAAGGTAAATAGCGAAAACAAGGAAGGGGAATCGTAGAGCGAGGATGAAGATGAGGAGCCCCGGCAGCCGAACACTAGGGGGCAGAAGAAATTCCCGCCACAAGTCAAAATGGTGAACATGATATATGCTACACACATCCCCAAAAGGGAGCGCAAGCGCGCACTCAGGGACGTTTATGCGGTAGAGCCAGTCGCCCCAAAATTCAACCCATGGTCGTCATTCCCGATCACCTTTGATCGTCGTGATCATCCAACTAGCATCCATCATGGCGGTTCGGACGCATTGGTACTCGACCTAATCATCGACGGATTTCACATGACACGAGTCCTAATGGACGGTGGTAGCAGCCTCAACCTGCTCTATCAGGATACAATATGCAAAATGGGCATTAAGCCCTCACGAATCAAGCCTGCGATAACTACTTTTAAAGGAGTTATACCAGGCGTAGAGGCCCGTTGTACGAGCTCGATCACGCTGGAGGTGGTCTTCGGTTCCCCGGATAACTTCTGAAGCGAAGAGCTAATCTTCGATATCGTCCCCTTCCACAGCGGCTACCACACACTGCTCGAACGAACCGCGTTTGCTAGATTCAACGCGGTGCCACATTATGCTTATCTCAAGCTCAAGATGCCCGGTCCATGCGGCGTCATTACAGTAAATGGAAACACGGAACGTTCCCTCCGTACAGAGGAGCATACCACCGCCCTAGCAGTGGAAGTGCAGAGAAGCCTTCTCAAGCGGCACCATAATCCGGCCGCCGAGCCTCTCGACATCGTTAAGAAGGTCCGGACTACACTGCAACAGGGCAGCTCGGTTCTTCAAGAGCTGAATCAGTAAATTTGGCCTCCGTCCTAGCCCCGATGAGGAAATGGCATCCGTACCGCGTGTACATAACTACGCACTCAAAACCCCATAAGTACCGACGGAGGCATAACTCGCGCGTGATCCACAGTGTGGTTTGACCGACCCTGGGATTCGCACGCCTTTATTTTTTCTTTTTATTACAGGTTTTTTCTCTTTTTGAGGTCTATGCAGACGACCCGTTTGCAGAACACACCAAGGAGGCAAGGAGCTCTGGCATACAAGGGAATCCCCAGGTGCTCTCTATTAAACGATTGCCATACTTGTTTTACATACCCGCACACAGCTCGCCCTTGGCTGCGACATGTTAAATAGCTTTACTTGCTTATCGCATTACTTTCACAAAGTATACGCCTCGATGTACTAATTACATCACAATGCTGAATTAATGGTGGCGTTAGCTTGTTACTCAATTTTCCTGTTTCCTCACCTTTGTATATATTACTTATTGCACACGTACACCATGGTACGTGTTACTACGCCAGGGGCTTCATTACACCCTGCTTTACGGCAATAAAAGTCCGAACACCTTTTCAGTGTAGTTCGGCACCCCGAACTTATAGCATTATATGCATCGGCTCCGAATCATGTCTTTGGTCAATAGTTGGGTTGCCCGGCTCTTGTGCTTACTACCTTACGTTCCGCTATATCGGCTAGGGTAGTAAAGGGAGAACTACTGCGATTGTGTCCCAGTTCTTCCGGACGAGCACCTCTGTAGAGAAAGCAGAAAACTGACTGTCATGATGCGGCGAGAGCTGGTCAGCTGTTCGAGAGGTTCCAAATCGCTAGAGATTTTTTCCGCTTCTTGCGAAGAATCGGTTCCTCCGATTAGGCATGTATAACGCCCCTAGTTTCCGAATACCAGGGGCTTCACCAACTTTCTTAATTGTCAAACTCCTATGGCTAAGTGAGGGCGATAAAGGCCGCATAGTCTGATTGCCTTGTTCATTGCGCTAAACACCTCCTTTAAGGACCAGAATGTGGAGTAAAGAGTGTTTAGATTTATCTTGAACACCCCCGTACTATCTACGTGGGGGTAGAATCCGACGACTGGTCAACCCTCAGATTTCATAAACGGTTGCACATGAAGTAAAATGTAAATCGCAAGCATTATAATACATAACATCATTGTTCCATATTACAGGACAAGATAATACAAATGTTCTCATGGGAATATGACATCCTTCGAACATTCCTCCGCCACAAGGCAGGACCCCTCCAGGACGCCATCAAAATAGAGCTCGGGTCGACAATGCTCCTTGCCCTCCGGCGGCCCCTCGGTCAACAGCTTCTTGGCATCCAGCTTTGCCCAATGCGTCTTGACGCGGGCAAAGGTCATACGTGCACCTTCAATACAGACCGACCGCTTCACGGCTTCGAGCCGCGGACAGGCACTTACAAGCCGCTTAACAAGTCCGAAGTAGCTGCTAAGTATAGGCTCGGCAGGCCACATCCGGACTATCAGGTCCTTCATGGCTAGCACTGCCGACCTGTGCAGCTCGACCAACTGCTTTAGCTGGTCGCTGAAGGACAACGGATATTCGGGTCCAAGATATTAGGACCAGAATAGCTTCTCTGTAGACATCCCTTCTTCGGCTCTATAATGCTCGACAACATCTGATATACTGCGCGGCAGATCCGTAAACGCCCCTAGAAAACCCAAATTCGGATAAGTACAAGGAACATTTCTTCTACATACTTGCTTTGTATGTTGAAAGAATTACCCACCGCAATCTCCTTGGCCGCCTGAATTTCCCGGAGGGCGTTCTAGGCTTCGGCTCGTGCATCATGTGCACTCCGGCGGGCCTTCTCTAGTTCGGACTCTTACGCCTTACAATCGCGCTCCAAGGACTCAAATCTCTTGTTCGCGCCCTGGAGCTGTTGCTGCGCCTCGCCAACCTGGGCCTCATGCTTCTCGCGCGTGGCGCATTCCTTGGCCGCTTTGTCCTCGGCCTCGGATAATGCCTTCTTGAGGGCTGCCACCTCGGTCGTGGCCCCTAATAAAGTTCATGACAACTCAGTCCGGACGGACTATTCATTTTTTCTTAAAAGGTACCCGCAGGTTAATACATACCTTGGCTATCCTCCAGCTGCTTCTTTAGGAGGTCGAGCCCTTCCTCGGCCCGCTCTAGTTTCCGCTTCAGTCCGGAGACCTCTGCAGCATGAGCGGTGGCAGCCTGCAGCGATACCTACTTATTCACACAGACAACTTATGTTAGACTCCTGCGATATTTCTTCTCGATCCTCTATTTAGCTTTTTCTTTCCGAACACCAAACAGAGCATCAGGGGCTACTGTCTATACTGTGATATGTTTCCTACAAACGCATTACTTAGCTCAAAGCCCGATAGAAGGCTAATGCAGGCCTCAGTCAGTCCATTTTTTATGAACTGGACCTTATCTATTACCGTGCCCATAAGGGCGCGGTGTTCATCCACAATAGAGGCGCCTCGTAGCGCCTCCAGCAGGTTATCTGGTGCCTCTAGTTGGATGGAGGTCACCGGCAGAACAGGCACATTCCCTCCTTTTGGGGCATGCTGTTCGCTGGACTCCGGAGCCGCATAGATCTCCGGAATGGTATCCGGCTCAGGTCCGAAGGGAACTCGGCCCCCATCACCAGTCCCCATAGGGGCTTTTTACCCCATGTGTCCGGCGACCGAGGAATCGTCCTGGGGCGCCACCCCGACAATATCCGGAAGCCCCCCCGGTCGGGGAAGGTCTTTCGAGACACCACCTCGTCATCACCCTTGGGAGAGACGGAATGAGCAGGTGGCGGAGACATGCTAGCCATCTCCTTTGAGTCTAGCGACCCCTCTGTCGAGGATCGCGGGGAGCCATCGCATGTCGGACTACAATAACAAGGTTTCAGGTACATCAATATCACAAACCAGGAAGGCCAGATGTTTTTGGATTCTGGTACTTACGAGACAGGTCGAGGCTTGGTCCGGCGAGGTCGCTCCGGACTGCTATCAACATCCCACACGGAGTTATACGCGAGGGAGACTCTAACCCTCTTAGGCGCTCTCACCTCCGGGTTTGTGGAGGCCGCTATCTTCTTCTTCCCCACTTCAGGTGGGGAGTCTCTTCCTCTTCATCGTCATTGTCAGCGGACGAAGAGGAAATCTCGTCTTCGGACATCACGTCCGGAGCGCCTTTTCGGCGAGGGCCCTTCTTGGCCCCTTTGGCCGCTTTCTTGGCCGTCTTCTCCGGCACCTCATAAGGTGCTGGAAAAAGCATTTTCGTTAGTAATGAGAATTCTTGGTCTTCGGGCAGCGGAGCCGTACAGTTAATCCCCTCTGCTATCTTGATCCAGGCCTGAAAACACGGCTAGGAAAGCTGAGGCTTTTTCTCAAAATATGCTAGTAAAAGGTACGCCTTGGAAACATTAAAAGAACTTGCCGGGTTAGCCTGGCGTTTTAAGCTAAGCCCGCGATCTTTGGTCGTGGGCGGTGGCGTCTCGCCGGCCTTGAAGAGCACTTTCCAGATTTCTTCGTGTGTCATGCCGAAGAGCTCTAGTAGCGTCTAGTGCTTGGCCGGATCGTACTCCCATAGATACAAGTCCGGCGTTGGCACGGAAGGACCCGATGAATGAGCATGACCTGGACCACGTTGACGAGCTTGATCTTCCTATCTATCATGTTCTGGACGCACGTCTGGAGCCCAGTCAGCTCGTCCGAGGGACCCTAGGTTAGGACCCTCTATTGCCAGGAGGTGAGCCGCATCGGGATTCCGGATCTGAATTCGGGGTCCGCCACCCAGTTGGCGTCGCGCGGCTCGGTGATATAGAACCACCCCGATTGCCACCCTTTCACCGTCTCCACGAACAAGCCTTCGGGCCAGGTAACGTTGGGCATCTTGCCCACCATGGCACCTCCGCACTCTGCTTGTTGGCCGCTCACCACCTTCGGCTTCACATTGAAGGTCTTTAGCCATAGGCCGAAGTGAGGTGGGATGCAGAGAAAGGCCTCGCACACGACAATGAATGCCGTGATGTTGAGGATGAAGTTGGGAGCTAGGTCATGGAAGTCTAGCCCGTAGTAAAACATCAGTCCACGGACGAAGGGGTGAAGAGAGAAGCCCAGCCCGCGGATGAAATGTGTGAGAAACACAACCCTCTCGTGGGGCTCTGGAGTAGGGACGATCTGTCCCTTGGCCGGGAGTCGGTGAGCGATCTCCTTGGCCAGATATCCAGCCGCCCGGAGTGTCAGTGTCAAAACCGGCGGATCTCGGCTAGGGGGTCTCGAACTGTGCGTCTAAGGCTGATGGTAATAGGAGGCGGGGGACACAATGTTTACTCTACTTCCTGCTTGATTGATCTTGATGACATGAGTATTACAAGAGTTGATCTACCACAAGATCGTAGAGGCTAAACCCTAGAAGCTAGCCTATGATTATGATTCTTGTTGTCCTACAGACTAAACCCTCCCGTTTATATAGACACCGGAGGGGGCTAGGGTTACACAGAGTTGGTTACAGAGAAGGAGATCTACATATCCGAATCGCCAAGCTTGCCTTCCACACAAAGGAGAGTCCCACCCGAACATGGGACGAAGCCTTCAATCTTGTATCTTCATAGTCCAACAGTCCGGCCAAAGTGTATAGTCCAGCTGTCCGAGGACCCCTTAATCCAGGACTCCCTCAGTAGCCCCTGAACCAGGCTTCAATGACGATGAGTCCAGCGCGCAGATTGTCTTCGGCATTGCAAGGCGGGTTCCTTCTCCGAATACTGCATAGAAGATTTAGACCACCAGGATTGTGTTTGGCTCTGTAAAACAAATTCCACATACCACTGTAGAGAGTATATTATTCCACAAATCTAATCTGCTGACTACTTTTCATAACGGGACATCATGCTGTCGTACGGTCATTACGAACCGTTTTCCCTTCCTGCCACTGCACGTGTTGCCAGGCAGTTTTATTGGCACGTCTTGTCGAAGCAGAGATTGTGTTCCCCTTATCACGGGATTATCATCAATACGGGTATGGGTAACCCAACCGTGCCATCAATCGCGGCGCTCGGGGAATAAGCAATTTTATGGGGCAAGTGGGGAGGCGCACAGTTTCTACCGCCTTTATAAAGGGACAAGGATTCCTCTTTTTCACCCACGCCTTCTTCTTCCCCTGCCCATCCATTCTCGCGCACTCGAGCTCCAGCACCCAAGTTCTCATCTTCTCCGCAAAGCCATTCCAAACATGTCCGGAGCGGGAGGCAAGTGGATGGTCTCCTCCGTTACGGAGGGGGACATTACGAAGCTCCGGGAAGCCGGATACCTGGCCGCAGACATCGCGCACCGGCTCCCAGACGCGGGGCAGATCATCCCTACTCCACAACCCCATGAGAGGGTTGTATACCTCACCCACTTCCTCCGCGGACTGGGATTTCCCCTCCATCCATTTGTCCGCGGGCTCATGTTCTACTACGGGCTGTACTTCCATGATCTGGCCCCCAATTTCATTCTCAACATCTCGGCGTTTATCATCGTGTGCGAGGCCTTCCTCCACATCAAGTCCCACTTTGGCCTATGGCTGAAGACCTTCAACGTGAAACCGAAGGTGGTGGTCGGCTAGCAAGCGGAGTGCGGAGGCGCCATGGTGGGAAAAATGCCCAACGTCACCTAGCTCGAAGGCTCCTATGTGGAGACCGTGAAGGGGTGGCAATCGGGGTGGTTCTACATCACCGAGCCACGCGACACCAACTGGGTGGCGACCCCGAATTTCGATCCGGCATCCCCACGCGGCTCACCTCCTGGAAAGAGAAGGGCATATCCTGGGGTTCATCGGTGGAGCTGACCGGACTCCAGAGCTGTGTTAAAAATGTGATAAGCAAGAAAATCAAGCTTGTCAGCGTGGTCCAAGTCATGCTCTTCCACTGGATCCTTCCGCGTCGAAGACGGGCATTCAATATGTGGGAGTTCGACCCGGCCGAGCACCAGACGCTGCGAGAGCTTTTTGACACGATGCACAAAGACGTCTGGAAGGTGCTGTTCAAGGCCGTCGAGGTTCCTCCTCCCCTTACCGAGGATCGCGGACTCAGCGCAAAGCACCCTGCCAATCCGGTAAGCTCTTTATATCTCACAAGATGTTACTTTCCCCAGTATAATCATGTGAGGGATCTGAGCCTCCATGCCATTTTAACAGGACTGGGTAGCGACAGCGGAGCGGATCGATTGTCCGGCCCCACTGCCCGAAGATCCAGCAAAGGCTCTCTTAACGGATATGTTGGTTCCAGCGCCCTATGAGGCACCGGAGAAGAAGGCCAAGAAGAAGGCCGCGGGGACCAGGAAAGGTCTCCGGCGCAAGGTTGTATCGGACTCATCGTCCAAAAACACCGAGGCGCACTCCTCCCACGAAAATGAGGAGGCGGAAGAGGAAAGTTCTCCCCCCCAACCGGGGGAGACAAGAAAAGGAAGGCCTGCCCATTTGGGGAGGCCGAAGGGTCCAAGAAGGGAAGGACCCTCCTTTCGGACCACTCCACAATAGCTGCTTACAGCGATGAGGAGTGGTTGCCCAGGGATAAGCCCCTGGCGAAGTCATAAGTATCCGAATACTATAATAGTTCTGGTATGTTTTTTATTGCTTCTTATCATGTCAAACATGATCGTGCAGTCCATCCAAAGTCCACATCGACCTATCCTCTTCGGATGGGTCTTTGGGCCAATTGGCGATGAACAGTGATTCACTCCCGACAGCCACCTCCCCCCGGCCCACGGACGACATCGAGGTGTTGTCTCAGAGGGCACCGGACCAAGGGGAGATAATTCTGGAGGCACCCCAAGGCGACATCCTAGATGACGGGCGCATGGGGGGGTAAGACTCCCATGGGTTCTAATGACGGGGGCCGCAGCAAGTTTGGCCCCCAACCGGATATTGCGCCAGAACCTCCAGTGGTTCCGGATTCTGTCAGGTGACCCCTCGCTAAGGGGGGCGAGCCGTCTGTGCCGATGGCCTTTGTCCATCCAGAGGCATCAGACAACTTGCTGGAAGCGCCAAGCACTTCCATTGACGAAGAGCACCGCACCATCATGAGTGCGGTGGTCGAGAAGGTTCAGTCCGCCAAAAGCGGATTGACCGAAGCCTGTGCCAGCCTCCTAACAGGCTTTGAGGTAAGTAATCAAATTATGAGAAAATATCACAACATAGACAGTAGCCCCTGATGCTCTGTTCGGTGTTCGCAAAGAAAGGCCGAACAGAGGATCAAATAACAATCACAGGAGTCTAATCAGAATATGACTATGTGAATAAGCAGGCTCCGCTGCTGGCCGCTGCTGCTCATACTGCGGAGGTCTCCGGACTGAAGCGGGACCTTGAGCGGTCCAAGGAAGAGCTCGGCCTTACCAAGAGGAAGCTCGAAGAGAACAAAGGTAAGTGATACCCCGTCTATATATAGATAAAGAAAAAAGTGGTCACTAGATCATAGGATCACCATGAATTTTGCTAGGGGTCATGACCAAAGTAGTGGCCCTGAAGAAGGCGCTGTCCGAGGCCGAAGACAGAGCGGCCAAGGGGCGCATCAAGCGTGAGAAGCAAGAGGCCCGAGTCGGCGAGGTTCAGCAAGAGCTCCAGGATTTTGTCAAGAAATATGAGTCCTTGGAGCGTGACTCTAAGACGCAGGGGTCCGAGATTGCGAAGGCCCTCGAGAATGCACAAAATGCCAAGGCCGAAGCCCAAAAGGCCATCCAGGAGATTCAGGTAGTCAAGAAGATAGCGGCGGGTAAGGCATTCATTATGCAAAGCAAGCATGTGAAGGAGACTTTCCTTTTACTTACCCGAATTCGGAGCTCTCCAGGAGCGTTCGCAGATCTACCACGCAATGTATCGGATGCCGCGGAGTTCTACCGGGCCGAGGAAGGGAGCTCGACGGAAAAGTTGTTCTGGTCTCAATATGCTGGGACCGAACATCCGATTCCCTTGAGCGACCAGCTGAAGCAACTGATCGAGCTTCACAAGGCGGCCGAACTGGCCATGAAGGGTCTCATAGTACGAATGTGGCCTGGCAAGCCCCTGCCTGGTAGCTACTTCGGCCTGGTAAAGCGGCTTCTGAATGCCTGCCCATGGTTTGAAGTCATAAAGCGGCCCGTCTGCATTGAAGGTGCGCGCAGGGCCTTTGCCCGTGCGAAAGTGCACTGGGCGAAGATGGATGCCGAAAAGCTGGTGAAGGAGGGGCCACCGGAGGGCAAGGAGCATCGCCACCCCAAAAACCATTATGACAGTGTCCTGAAGGGTGCCCACCTTGTGGCGGAGGAATGTGCTAAGGATGTAATATTTGAATGAATGTACTTGATACGTCTCCAACGTATCTATAATTTTTGATTGCTCCATGCTATATTATCTACTGTTTTGGGCAATATTGGGCTATATTATCCACTTTTATATTACTTTCGGGACTAACCTATTAACCGGAGGCCCAGCCCAGATTTGCTGTTTTTGGAATATCAAACGGAGTCGAAACGGAACAAAATCAACTGGAGAAGTTATTTTTGGAAGGAAACCTACCGGATAGACTTGGACCCTACGTCAGAAGATGAAGGAGGAGCTCACGAGGGTAGGGGCACGCCCACCCCCCTGGGGCGCGCCCCCTGCCTCGTGGCCCCCCTTCGGTCCACCGACGTACCTCCTGCACCCATATATACCTACGTAACCTAAAACTTCCAGAACAGAGATTAGATCGGGAGTTTCGCCGCCAGAAGCCTCCATAGCCACCGAAAGCCAATCTAGACCCGTCCCGCCACCCTGCCGGAGGGGGGAATCCTTCTCCGATGGCCATCTTCACCATCCCGTTGCTCTCCATGACGAGGAGGGAGTAGTTCTCCCTCGGGGCTGAGGGTATGTACCAGTAGCTATGTGTTTGATCTCTCTCTCTCTCTCGTGTTCTTGAGATGATACGATCTTGATGTATCGCGAGCTTTGCTATTATATTTGGATCCTATGATGTTTCTTCCCCCCTCTACTCTCTTGTAATGAATTTAGTTTTACCCTTGAAGTAATCTTATCGGATTGAGTCTTTAAAGATTTGAGAACACTTGATGTATGTCTTGCCGTGCGTATCTGTGGTCACAATGGGATACCACGTGATTCACTTGATGTATGTTTTGGTGATCAACTTGCGGGTTCCGCCCATGAACCTATGCATAGGGGTTGGCACACGTTTTCGTCGTGATTCTCCGGTAGAAACTTTGGGGCACTCTTTGAGGTTCTATGTGTTGGTTGAATAGATGAATCTGAGATTGTGTGATGCATATCGTATAATCATACCCACGGATACTTGAGGTGACATTGGAGTATCGAGGTGACATTAGGGTTTTGGTTGATTTGTGTCTTAAGGTGTTATTCTAGTACGAACTCTAGGGATGTTTGTGACACTTATAGGAATAGCCCAACGGATTGATTGGAAAGAATAACTTTGAGGTGGTTTCGTATCCTACCATAATCTCTTCGTTTGTTCTCCACTATTAGTGACTTTGAAGTGACTCTTTGTTGCATGTTGAGGGATAGTTATGTGATCCAATTATGTTATTATTGTTGAGAGGACTTGCACTAGCGAAAGTATGAACCCTAGGCCTTGTTTCAACGCATTGCAATACCGTTTACGCTCACTTTTATCATTAATTACCTTGATGTTTTTATAATTTCATATTACAAATACCTTTATCTACTATCCATATTGCACTTGTATCACCATCTCTTCGCCGAACTAGTGCACCTATACAATTTACCATTATATTGGGTGTGTTGGGGACACAAGAGACTCTTTGTTATTTGGTTGCAGGGTTGCTTGAGAGAGACCATCTTCATCCTACGCCTCCTACGGATTGACAAACCTTAGGTCATCCACTTGAGGGAAATTTGCTACTGTCCTACAAACCTCTGCACTTGGAGGCCCAACAACGTCTACAAGAAGAAGGTTGTGTAGTAGACATCAAGCTCTTTTCTGGTGCTGTTGCCGGGGAGGTGAGTGCCTGAAGGTATATCTTTAGATCTTGCAATCGAGTCTTTTAGTTTCTTGTTTTATCACTAGTTTAGTTTATAAAAGAAAATTAAAAAATGGAATTAAGTTTGTCTGATACACTTCACCTTTTTAATATCTTTCGTGAGTATGATGGAAAGGAAAATTGTGCTCAAGTTCTAGAGGAAGAATGCATTAGAATGTTTGGCACTAAATCTTTGAATGATGAGCATGATTGCAATGTTGTTAGTACGAATTCTTTGAATATCCATGATACTGATGATGATTGCACTAGTTATGATGAAAATGTCTCCTATAAACATGTCAATTTTTGTGGAGTGCATTGGGTTTGTAAGTACACACCAAATAGACAAGATAGATATTGCAAGAAGCATAAGTACTTAGAAACTAAATTGTTGCAAGAAGAGCTAGATGAATGTGCTGAAAATTTAAATTTTCTTGGCCATACTTGTGAGCTTTGTAATGAACGTGGCCATTTAACTATCCGATGCAAATTGTTTCATGATCTAATCGTGTCCAAAAATTGTGATGACTTGATTTCCCTTGCACATTATAATGAACTTAGTTTGCTTATGGGCTATGAAG
Source organism: Triticum urartu (assembly GCF_003073215.2). Lineage (NCBI taxonomy): Eukaryota > Viridiplantae > Streptophyta > Magnoliopsida > Poales > Poaceae > Triticum > Triticum urartu. Next base: position 69,554,331 of record NC_053022.1, on the reverse strand, counting down.
AAATGAAACGTATAACTAAGGGTATTCCAAAATTTGCCCTTGATAGAGTTCTTCATTTTGATCTAGAGGAAATTTATATGTATTGTGCGGTGAATTGCATTGAAAATCCTTATATTGCCAACTACATAAAGAAAAGAAAACAAATAGAAGATGAAGAGAATATTAACGAAAGGGAAGAGGCTTCCCAATACCCTCCTATTATTTCTTATGATGACTTAGGTAACGAGGAGGAGCCTCCTATTCTACCAATCTCATTAATAAGGAGCTCCAAAAAAAGGATTGAACCCACACATGATGTGGTGAAGAAGAAGAAAAGAAAAAGGAAGAGAGGTAAAAAGATATCTCTCCCAAATAATGATGCTCCTATTACTATTCTGCCTCATGAAAATATAATTGAGGAAGATAATGATACTTCTTATGATCTTGAAAATCTTTTTGGCACTTGCTTGGAAGAATATGATAATTGCTATACTATTGGTGCTATCCATACAATTAATGATGAGAGTGATTATGCTTATGATATGAAAAGTCCCAAGCTTGGGGATTCTATGTTTGATGAAGATGATGTTTTTGAGAATATATTTGCTGTAATTTATGTTTGTCCCAAGATTGGGGAAGCTATGATTAATGAAGATGATATTTTTAGTCTCCCAAGTTTTGATATGCAACTTTATAATGATGATAGCATGCCTCCTACTTAAGATAATTATTGTGATGATACTTATGCTATAAAAACTAGTGATTATATTTATAAAACTTGTCATGATTGTGATTACCCCTTCTCTTAACATTACTCTTTTAATGTGGAAACAATTTATAGTATTCAAGTTTCCTATGATACTCCCACTATTCCGAATGAGAAGAATTTTGCTTATGTGGAGAGTAATAAATTTTCTATGCTTGTATATCATGAAAAGAATGCTTTAGGTGCTGGTTATATTGTTGAATTCATTCATGATGCTACTGAAAATTATTATGAGGGAGGAATATATGCTTGTAGGAATTGCAATAATATCAAGTTTCCTCTCTATGTGCTTAAAATTTTGAAGCTATGCTTATTTTGCCCTCCTATGCTAGTTGATTATTGTTCCCACAAGTTGTTTGCTCACAAAATCCCTATGCATAGGAAGTGGGTTAGACTTAAATGTACTAGTCATATTCTTCATGATGCTCTCTTTATGTTTCAATTCTTATCCTTTATGTGAGCATCATTGTCATTATCATGCCTAGCTAGGGGCGTTAAACGATAGCGCTTGTTGGGAGGCAACCCAATTTTATTTTAGTTCCTTGCTTTTTGATCCTGTTTAGTAATAAATAATTCATCTATCCTCTGTTTAGATGTGGTTTTATGTGTTTAATTAGTGTTTGTGCCAAGTAGAACCTTTGGGAAGACTTGGGGAAAGTCTTGTTGATCATGCTGTAAAAAAACAGAAACTTTAGCGCTCACGAGAACTGCTGCCATTTTTATTCGGAGAGTGATATTTAGTTAATTATTTTTTCAGATGATTAATATATAAATTACTCAGGTCCAGAAATTTATTTTATAATTTTATGAGTTCCATAAGTATATGTTTGATCCATATTACTACAGACTGTTCTGTTTTTGATAGATTCTGTTTTTCATGTGTTGTTTACTTATTTTGATGAATCTATGGCTAGTAAAAGAGTTTATAAACCATAGAGAAGTTGGAATACAGTAGGATTAATACCAATATAAATAAATAATGAGTTCATTACAATACCTTGAAGTGGTGATTTATTTTCTTATACTAACGGAGCTTACGAGTTTTCTGTTAAGTTTTGTGTTGTGAAGTTTTCCAAGTTTTGGGTAAAGATTCGATGGACTATGGAATAAATAGTGGCAAGAGCCTAAGCTTTGGGATGCCCAAGGCACCCCAAGGTAATATTCAAGGATATCCAAGAGCCTAAGCTTGGGGATGCCCCGGAAGGCATCCCCTCTTTCGTCTTCGTTCATCGGCAACTTTACTTGGAGCTATATTTTTATTCGCCACATGATATGTGTTTTTCTTGGAGCGTCAATTTATTTTGTTAGGATTTTCTTGCTGTTATTTATAACAATGTTTTGCATCTTTTATTTCAATAAAAGTGGCATTGATAGCCTTTACTATTCCTATGTTACAAGTATACATGTTGCTGTTTGAAAACAGAAAGTTTACTGCTGTTGCAATAATTCCCTAGAAAAATCAGAATGTGATAAAATGTTGAAACCTTTTGCATATTAAGATATGATAAATTTACTACAGTGGGGATTTTCTTTCATAATTTTTGGAGCTAGGGAAGTATGGATGTTGCTGCATTCTTTACAGGCTATCCTGTTTAGGCAGATTGCTGTTATGTTTGCATTGTTTGCATATGTTTGCTTCTTTAATGATTCTATTTTAGGATAGGACTATTATATATGCAGAGGCATTTAGTATGCAATGTTGAATAATAATTTTAGTGACTTGCTACAGTAGAGTATGATAAGGTTTTTGCAATGGTTTATACTAACTTATCTCACGAGTCCTTGTTGAGTTTTGTGTGGATGAAGCTTTTGAGATTTAGGGAGACCATGATATGAGAGGAATTAAGGAGACACAAAAGCTCAACCTTGGCGATGCCCAAGTCATCCCAAGATAATATTTCAAGAGGTCTCAAGCGTCTAAGCTTGGGGATGCCCCGGTTGGCATCCCACCTTTCTTCTTCAACAACTATCGGTTAGTTTCAGCTGATCCTAAGTTTTTGCTTCTTCACATGATGTTTGCCATTCTTAGAATGTAATTTTCTTTTTCTTTGCTTTCTGTTTGAATAAAATACCAAGATCTGAAATTCTTAAATGTTAGATAGTCTTCATATAGTTGCATAATTATTCAACTACTCATTGATCTTCACTTATATCTTTTTGAGCTAAGTAATTTTGCTCTGTGTGCTTCACTTAGATATTTTAGAGCACGGTGGTGGATTTGTTTTAAAGAAACTATTGATATCTCATGCTTCACTTAAATTATTTTGAGAGTCTTAATATCATGGTAATTTGCTTAATAATAACATGCTTGGTATTCAAGATTTGTGAAACTTTCTTTTGAGTGTGTTGAATACTCCTACTAAGAAAAGTTGGATGCTTGATAATTGTTTTGAGATATGGAGGTAGTAATATCAAAGTCATGCTAGTAGAGTAATTGTGAATTTGAGAAGTGCTTGAGTTAAAGTTTGCAAGTCCCGTGGCATGCACGTATGGTAAATGTTATGCAACAAATTTGAAACATGAGGTGTTATTTGATTGTCGTCCTTATGAGTGGCGGTCGGGGACGAGCGATGGTCTTTTCCTACCAATCTATCCCCCTAGGAGCATGCGCGTAATACTTTGGTTTTTGATGCCTTGTAGATTTTTGCAATAAGTATATGAGTTCTTTATGACTAATGTTGAGTCCATGGATTATACGCACTCTCACCCATCCATCATTGCTAGCCTCTACAGTACCATGCATTGCCCTCTCTCACATCGAGAGTTGGTGCAAACTTCGCCGGTGCATCCAAACCCCGTGATATGATACGCTCTTTCACACATAAACCTCCTTATATCTTCCTGAAAACAGCCACCATACCTACCTATTATGACATTTCCATAGCCATTCCGAGATATATTGCCATGCAACTTTCCACCATCCAGTTTATCATGACACATTCATCATTGTCATATTGCTTAGCATGATCATGTAGTTGACATAGTATTTGTGGCAAAGCCACCATTCATAATTTTTCATACTTGTCACTCTTGATTCATTGCATATCCCGGTACACCGCCGGAGGCATCCATATAGAGTCATACTTTGTTCTAGTATCAAGTTGTAATCATTGAGTTGTAAATAAATAGAAGTGTGATGATCATCATTCAATAGAGCATTGTCCCAAAAAAAAGAAGGACAAATAAAAAAACAAAGGCCAAATAAAAAAATAAAGGCCAAATAAAAAAAGGCCAAATAAAAAATAAAAGGGACAATGCTACTATCCTTTTTCCACACTTATGCTTCAAAGTAGCACCATGATCTTTATGATAGTGAGTCTCTTGTTCTGTCACTTTCATATTCTAGTGGGAATTTTTCATTATAGAACTTGGCTTTTATATTCCAACAATGGGCCTCCTCAAGTGCCCTAGGTCTTCGTGAGCAAGCAAGTTGGATGCACACTCACTAGTTTCTTTTGTTGAGCTTTCATACATTTATAGCTCTAGTGCATCCGTTGCATGGCAATCCCTACTCCTTGCATTAAAATCAATCAATGGGCATCTCCATAGCCCATTGATTAGCCTCGTTGATGTGAGACTTTCTCCTTTTTTTCTTCTCCACATAACCCCCTCATTATTCTATTCCACCCATAGTGCTATATCCATGGCTCGCGCTCATGTATTGCGTGAAAGTTTATAGGTTTGAGATTACTAAAGTATGAAACAATTTCTTGGCTTGTCATCGGGGTCGTGCATGATGAGAGCATTCTTGTGTGACGAAAATGAAACATTACTAAACTATATGATTTTGTAGGGATGAACTTTCTTTGGCCATGCTATTTTGAGAAGACATAATTGCTTAGTTAGTATGCTTGAAGTATTATCATTTTTATGTCAATATGAACTTTTGTCTTGAATCTTTCGGATCTGCATATTCATATCACAAGTAAGAATAATTACATTGAAATTATGCCAACTAGCATTCCACATCAAAAATTATCTTTTTTATCATTTACCTACTCGAGGACAAGCAGGAATTAAGCTTGGGGATGCTTGATACGTCTCCAACATACCTATAATTTTTGATTGCTCCATGCTATATTATCTACTATTTTGGGCAATATTGGGCTTTATTATCCACTTTTATATTACTTTCGGGACTAACCTATTAACCGGAGGCCCAGCCCAGATTTGTTGTTTTTTGCCTATTTCAGTGTTTCGAAGAAAAAGAATATCAAACGGAGTCGAAACAGAACGAAATCAACTAGAGAAGTTATTTTTGGAAGGAAACCTACCGGATAGACTTGGACCCTACGTCAGAAGATGAAGGAGGAGCTCACGAGGGTAGGGGCGCGCCCCCTGCCTCGTGGCCCCCCTTCGGTCCACCGACGTGCCTCCTGCACCCATATATACCTACGTAACCTAAAACTTCCAGAACATAGATTACATCGGGAGTTCCGCCGCCAGAAGCCTCTGTAGCCACCGAAAGCCAATCTAGACCCGTTCCGGCACCCTGCCGGAGGGGGGAATCCTTCTCCGGTAGCCATCTTCATCATCCCGTTGCTCTCCATGACGAGGAGGGAGTAGTTCTCCCTCGGGGCTGAGGGTATGTACCAGTAGCTATGTGTTTGATCTCTCTCTCTCTCGTGTTCTTGAGATGATACGATCTTGATGTATCGCGAGCTTTGCTATTATATTTGGATCCTATGATGTTTCTACCCCCCTCTACTCTCTTGTAATGAATTGAGTTTTCCCCTTGAAGTAATCTTATCGGATTGGGTCCTTAAAGATTTGAGAACACTTGATGTATGTCTTGCCGTGCATATCTGTGGTGACAATGGTATACCACGTGATTCACTTGATGTATGTTTTGGTGATCAACTTGCGGGTTCCGCCCATGAACCTATGCATAGGGGTTCGCACACGTTTTCGTCGTGATTCTCTGGTAGAAACTTTGGGGCACTCTTTGAGGTTCTATGTGTTGGTTGAATAGATGAATCTGAGATTGTGTGATGCATATCATATAATCATACCCACGGATACTTGAGGTGACATTAGAGTATCTAGGTGACATTAGGGTTTTGGTTGATTTGTGTCTTAAGGTGTTATTCTAGTACGAACTCTAGGGCTGTTTGTGACACTTATAGGAATAGCCCAACGGATTGATTGGAAAGAATAACTTTGAGGTGGTTTCATACCCTACCATAATCTCTTCGTTCGTTCTCCACTATTAGTGACTTTGGAGTGACTCTTTGTTGCATGTTTAGGGATAGTTATGTGATCCAATTATGTTATTATTGTTGAGAGGACTTGCACTAGCGAAAGTATGAACCCTAGGCCTTGTTTCAACGCATTGCAATACCGTTTACGCTCACTTTTATCATTAATTACCTTGCTGTTTTTATAATTTCAGATTACAAATACCTTTATCTACTATCCATATTGCACTTGTATCACCATCTCTTCGCTGAACTAGTGCACCTATACAATTTACCATTGTATTGGGTGTGTTGGGGACACAAGAGACTCTTTGTTATTTGGTTGCAGGGTTGCTTGAGAGAGACCATCTTCATCCTACGCCTCCTACGGATTGATAAACCTTAGGCAATCCACTTGAGGGAAATTTGCTACTGTCCTACAAACCTCTGCACTTGGAGGCCCAACAACGTCTACAAGAAGAAGGTTGTGTAGTAGACATCAGTACTCATGTACTCCGGACTCGCTTGAAGGTGTACTCCGGACTCGCTTGAAGATGTCAAAACCGGCGTATCTCGGGTAGGGGGTCCCGAACTGTGTGTCTAAGGCTGGTGGTAATAGGAGGCGGGGGACAGAATGTTTACCTAGGTTCAGGCCCTCTCGATGGAGGTAATACCCTACTTCATGCTTGATTGATCTTGATGATATGAGTATTACAAGAGTTGATCTACCACGAGATTGTAGAGGCTAAACCCTAGAAGCTAGCCTATGATTATGATTCTTGTTGTCCTACGGACTAAACCCTCCGGTTTATATAGACACCGGAGGGGGCTAGGGTTACACAGAGTCGGTTACAGAGAAGGAGATCTACATATCCGAATCGCCAAACTTGCCTTCCATGCAAAGGAGAGTCCCACCCGAACACGGGATGAAGCCTTCAATCTTGTATCTTCATAGTCCAACAGTCCGGCCAAAGTATATAGTCCGGCTGTCCGAGGACCCCTTAATCCAGGACTCCCTCACGGAGTGCCTTGATATCCTTCTTCTTGACGGAGGAGGCCATCCACTTACCCCCAGCTCCGGATCCGGACATCTTTGGAGTGCTTTCTTGGTCGAGGGAAAAGCTAAAAGCTTGGGCACTGGAGCTCAGGGATGGAAGGACTGAGGAGGAGCTAAGGTGTGGGTGAAGGAAGTGAATCCTTATCCCCTTATAAAGGCCACGAATATCAAGCGTCTCCCCACTCGCCTTAAACTCGCCTATTCCCAAGGGCCGTGCAAACGGCACGGTTGGGTCACCCACGCCCATATTGATGAGAATCCCGTAATAGGGGAGCACGATCTCTGCTTCAACAAGACGTGTCGATGGCAACCGCGTCTCAAAACATGGAGTGGCAGACGAAAAATGGTTCAAAATTATGACCGGACAAACGTGATGTCATATTGTAAAAGCTGTCAGCAGATTAGACTCGTGTAAAAATATATTCTCTCTATGATTATGTATGGTGTGTGTGACAGGTCCGGATACTATCATCGCATCCGAAGACTATCTTGAAGTTTGGATAGAAGGGAACCCGCCTTGCAATGCCGAATATAATCTGCGCGCCGGACTCCTCGTCATTGAAGCCAGGTTCAGGGGCTACTGAGGGAGTCTTGGACTAAGGGGTCCTCGAACGTCCGGCCTGTTATCCATGGGTCGGACTGATGGGCTGTGAAGACATGAAGGCCGAAGACTGTACCCATGTCCGGATTGGACTCTCCTTGGCGTAGAAGGCAAGCTTGGCGACCGACTATGAAGATTCCTTTTTATGTAACTGACTCTATGTAAACCCTTGATCCCCTCGGTGTCCATATAAACCGGAGGGGTTAGTCCGGAAAGGACAGATAGACTCATTACCATAGTCATACAGGCTAGGCTTCTAGGGTTTAGCCATTACGATCTCGTGATAGATCAACTCTTGTAACACTCATGTTCATCAAGATCAATCAAGCAGGACGTAGGGTATTACCTCCATAGAGAGAGCCCGAACCTGGGTAGACATCCTGTCCCCCATCTCCTGTTATCATCGATCCTAGACGCACAGTTCGGGACCCCCTACCCGAGATCCGTCGGTTTTGACACCGACAATCATCGCACGTCGGAGCGCTATTTTGAAGACGTCCTGGAGGGTTTCCGCTTGATAGAGGGCCAATGCTCGAAGGATATCATATTCGAGTGAATGTATCTGAACTGCCCAGGCGTTGTATGAGCCAGATCTTTGTAATATATTTATGTTGTTTATTTTAAAGTGTTTTTCCTCCTGTGCGGCCGTTTTTATCCCTGAGAGTTTGTCAGTCATTGATACGTCTCCAATCTATATCTATACCTATACTAATTACAGACTCCCAAGAAATTCCGACGTTAATCAGTAATTAAGAGTCGTTAATCTTGTGGGGCCAAGTTATTACGGTGTAGATCAACCCATATTTTTCTGTTGAAATTTTGCTCAATACCTATACTAATTACAGACTCCCAAGAAATTCCGACGTTAATCAGTAATTAAGAGCCGTTAATCTTGTGGGGCCAAGTTATTACGGTGTAGATCAACCCATAATTCTCTGTTGAAATTTTGCTCAATTTAAAAAAAAAACACTCCAACACACACAATTACGTTCGTTGGTTGTAAAAACAAGTCCACACAATGCTACTATTAATCCACCGATTCTTTCCTCCCCTAATAAAAGCAATCTATGTCACGGGTTTAAAAGAAAAAAAGCAATCCATATCTCTTACACAAGAAAATAACTACTCATATACTAATCGCCTCCTTCCAAAAAAGAAAAGGAAGAGAAAAATCTATCTAATTGTCATCTCACCCAATCTCGCAAACCTCTTGCAGCTCCCGTCATGTTTTATGTGGCTGCACCACCGTGGAACCAGATCTAGCTCAACGCCTCATGGCCTGCAACTCCGCGGCCGGTGACTTTGAGACGTTGCCTTCACGCAGGTTGATGGCTTCCGGTACCAGCGTCGGTGGCTTCTTCAGCACCGGCCAGCAACATGTCTACACCATGGCGAAGTTGATCTCATCAAGATCGAGTATAGCGGCACGCCCCCGGTCAGGTAATCTAAAGGCATTCTTCACTCTCCCTTAGTTTTGCTATTAGATCAAACACCGATTTGTACATGGGAATCTCATAGGGTTGTATGCTTGGCATCCTCCATGAGTTAATCTGAGTTCAGCTTCCCATCTTGCTTTGTTTTATCATCTGGACAGAAACCAATCACGTTCCCTCATCCATAATCTATCCGTGTGATCTCTCCTTCCTATGTGTTAGGGCTCAGAATTTGGTGGGCGCATGGATTGCCAGCATCGTGGTGGTCAAGTTATTAACAGAAGCCACAACGGCCATAGCCATGGCCGGCAAAGTGTACACCGGGTTCAGATATCTTAACCAGGTACGCCCACTTGCATGTCAGAAGGCAGCAGGTAATTACATGTCAAAATTGTTAATTTGGTTGTTACATGTGACTAATGCATCAGCATGATCACCGGTGGATGCATGAGCCTACATAGGACGGAGGACGGATGTGTGATTATTATCAGAAAGATCTGACAAGGAATGAGGTACGTATATGTGTGACTAGAACATCCATATGCACGCAGAGATTCTTTGCTAACTGGTAGTAGTCTCTGTCACCCGGCCATATGAATAGTTTCCCACCTCCGTGCTTCTCATATTGAAATTCAGGTATGTTCCTTTTCATCTATATTTTCTATCCAGAAAAAGGTGGAACCAATCTTGATTTACCGATAATTATTTTGATAGTCATTGGATAGTATAGTTCCAGCGGGAATTCCCCATTATGATGTTGGATAGCAATTCGTCAGTTTGGTTCCAATTGGCTATGTCAAAATAACGGTGCAGATATGCATGTATGAAGCTTAGAAGTATTCACGATTCATTGCTTTCAAGATGTTCGAAATCTTGAATGATCTTTGCAAATCATGATTTTATAATACCATCAATTTCTCATGATCTGTAGATTTGTTTTCTCCACAATCTCAACAGGTATAGTTCAGATTACAAAAATTTCCATGTTCTATGTTTATCACTTCACAATCACATTAATCTTTTAAAGAATCACATGTTTCAGAAATACATGACCGAGCAACTATGATTAGTGGGCGATTACTTCCTCCTAATAGACAGAACCAACTATGAATGATTAGCTTTTATGTACTTTGAATATAGGTTTGCACAATGGGTAGACTCTTTGCTATTATGCTAATAATTGTGTTTATTGAGTTCATGATCAACAAGGTCAACATCTTTTGGGGTTGCACAGTTTTAGGCCTCAAATGTAACCTCAATAGGTAGTTCATACATATGTTTTGAGGCTACTGATATTTAACCCTCCCATATTTAACCCTCCCATATTGAAGAACAAGGTTAGGAAGCTTGAAGATCAAGCACTACCAATACCCATTTGCAAATACTTTTGGGCATTTGTAGGTATGGTAATCGCACTGGTTGTAATGTTGAAAATGTATGGAAAGGCATGAATTATGGAGGAATTTGTAATCTTGAAATTGTTTGAGAAATTCACCTAGTTTAAATGTTGGTTAAAGTTGTTTAAATGTTGAAACAAAAAGAGAAGAAGTGACCAACATTTAAATATGTTGGAAAAAAAGAGATGAAATTAGGAATTCAGAAACTTTTGATCAATGAAATGCAGCTCTCTGCTCTGCCTTTTTGTCCAAAAAAAGGTTGCTCTTGGGCCAAATTCAGAGTGTAGAGCCAAGTGCAGGCTAGACTAATGGGCCAACTGCATCCAATTAGGCCCATTCGGGGGTTCTCTCGCGTATTTTTCTGTTTTCCATTCTGATTTAATTTAGGCAGTAAATCATAATGCTGAAACTTTTTGTGGAAGCTAATTGAATTATTCCAGAGCCAAACAATTAAGGTTAGAAATTTTTTGGAGCTGTTAATTAATCCAATTCAAATACACGTGATTTAAATCAAAGACCAAAATGTCATGGAAAATGTGCCTCAGCTCTGGTAGAGGTTTACGCCAGGTGCCAAAATAAATGAACATTTTTTAAGGGCATTACATTGAGAAAAACATAATTTGTCTAAAAATGAAGGGTGGAAAATGCACAAAAAATTGGTGCGGCTGGGGACTCGAACCCGGGACCGCATGGGTTTGTGGTGTTTAGGGTTGCGCTGGTAACCGCTAGGACAGATGGCAAGACTTTGACATGGGTAGGGAAGGAAGGTATACATAGTGAGACTGTGATTTTTTTTAAAAAAAAGTAGTGAGACCGTGAATGTTTGCACACGCGTGAGAGTGGTTTTCCATTGTTTTGCACTTAAATTTTGGAGGGTTGGAAGGTTGAAAATGTATGTTGCACTACCACATGATTTTGGTCAGAGTGGCACTTGGTTTAGGGTTAGAGTGGCACTTGGTTTAGGATTTAAAGGGAATAAATTTGCATGTTAGTTCATGACTTTTTGTTTGAATGAAACAGAGGGCTTCTCACCCCCTCCGATTTTCATTAATGAAAACCACAAGTTCTCGAACTTCATGACTTGTTTAGGGAAGAAATGATATGTTTGGGTACGGACATTTTTTAACACACATAATAAACCCTAATAACTTAGATAAGATGGAACACACCGTACCATTACAATAACTTAGATAAGTTCACGGTCAGTTCACAGACACATGACGAAACATGACACGACACGACACGACATAGAAAAGCAACAAAATAAAATGTGAAACATGACGAGCTTGACACCGGGCTTGAACATCTTCATCTTGACCTTCTTCTTCCACCTTGGCCGCGCGCGCCCCTTCAACACCGTCTTCATCTTCACACTTCCTCCTCCTTGTCGTAGGGAAGGGAGTGCATCTGGCCTGGAGCGGGGAAGATGCGCTCGTAGTTGGTGTAGATGTTGTAGACGGTGAAGAAGATGGCCTCGCATCCGCACCAAAAGACTTGGCCGAGGAGCTCACGCGCGTCAAACGGGTTGGTGAAGGTGACCGTGAGCAGTAGGAGGATGCCGCCGCGGTCACGAACCTCGTTGAGGGTGAACATCCTCGGCGAGCCCCGTGGGAGGTGGGCATAGCCGGCTCTGAGGAAGGTGCGGGTGAGTTAGATGGAACCCCTCCACCTTGAAATAGCCCACACATGGAGCTCCCTCTCCACGAGCACGCCCGGTGGGTAGCGCAGCTCCGGCACGATAGGCGGACAGTTGAAGGTCGACCCGTTGAACTGCATCTTCACTTGGTCTCGCTTGGGGAGGACTCGGTCACTTGGGTGTTTGAAGTTGGAGAGGATCGGATCTGGCTTGTGGGTGGGAGAGGAAGAGAGGCACCCCATTTATAGGCCTGTGGGTGGGAGAGGAAGAGAGAAAGGATGAGAATGGTGCGTGTGTGAATCCGGACGCGTGTGTGTATCCGTTACATTTTGCACACTTAGATTTTTGCACGACAACGATGCATGGGGCGCGTGCGTGCATCTGAATCACTTCATAGCTCTTTGACCGGGTGGTGCATGTGAATCGCTGCCCTGAACCACTGCACTGAACCACCTAGCTCGCCTCACTAGCCTAGCTCGCCTAGCGCGCCTCGCTCGCATGCATGCACGTCGCCGCCTCCCGCGCATGCAAACCCACGTCGCCGCCTCCATGCATGCAAGGCCTGGAAAGGCTGAGACGGGCTATTTACTGCGGTCTCAGGCCTAGACAATGAGACGGCCCAACGGTCCATCCAGCGCGCCCGGTATTTGTTAAAAAAAACAATCTCCCAGCCAATCAGATTGCATCTCGCGGATTGCCCCCCTCCTCCCCGCAGATTCCTTCTAGAAGGGTTAGATCGACGGCCCTTGATCGCCGCTAGGGTTAGATGAACGGTCCTTGTTCAGCGCTGGGGTTAGCGGGGTTTTGGAGGGGTTTGGAGCAGTCAAAGCTATGTTTGACCAGATTTCAAATGAGCATAATAAATTAAATAAAAATCAGAAAAATAAAAAACATGCGCACATAGTCTTCTTATGTCATATACTAACAATTTAAGTTGATAAACAAGCTTTACATACATTTAAATGATAAGTTCATGTGTATTGTATGATATCTCGAGTATCTCAAACTCTCTTGTATGAAGTGAAGAGAAGTGTTTTGGGGAAATGAACATGAAAATTTCAAAAAACTAACCGCAGCTTCATTTTGGAGTGACTAAGAAGGATCCAGTCTTAGTTTTTCATTTTGATGTTTTACACTTGTTTAAATCTTGGTCAAAGTTAAGTTTGACCAGATTTCAAATGAGCAAAACAAATTAAAAAAATCAAAAAATGGAAAAACCAGCGCACATAGTTTGTACATATAGAATATATATGTAGGAAAGTTATTTGACTGATTTAGACAAGGTCGAAAAAAACTTTGCTTAGAAATGAGGCCGTTTACCCTACCTTTGGACCCCTCTTTTTAGCACATTTTTCATGAAAATTTCAAAAAGCTCACCACAACTTCATTTTGGATTGACTAAGAAGTATCCAGGCTTAGTTTTTCATTTTGATATTTTAGACTTGTTTAAATCTTGGTCAAAGTTAGGTTTGACCAGAATTTAAATGAGCAAAACAAAATTCAAAAAAATCAAAAAAAGGAAAAACCATGAGCTCATTCAAACATCATCCAACAGATATTTAAACATCATGTCAAACATACTTCTAACATAGGTCCAACATCATCCAACAGAAATACAACATGTCAAGTGATAAATGTTTCATAATACAACATCATCCCTTATTCATAATGTTTCATAATTATTCATAGATAGCGTTGGGGCTTCTGTCTGTTCCTTGAGCTTCTTGTCATCACTTTGCTCCTCGTGCACCTTGTGCTCATTGTTTCTTCTCTTCTTCTCTTGGTTGTCGGTACCTTGCGCGTCTTCTTCAAACCTACCATAGAGCTGTGGAAAACATAAATGGTAATGAGATCATGTCAAGTGATAGATGTACAGTAGTATTTGACCCTTGCAAGATTTACATACCTAGCAGAACTCACAACAACAGAAGGTTGGTCACCATTTGGAGCCTCACTTGATCATCATTTGGAGCCTCAGTTGGATCACCATGATCACCATTTAGAGCCTCACTTGGATCACCATTTGGAGCCTCACTTGAATCATTATTTGGAGGATATTTTGGATCATCGTCAAAATCATGCGGCTGTTGACCATCATCATTTGGAACCTCGTCAAAATCCTCATCTGATGCAACCAGCTGTTGACCATCATTTTCATCATCTGTTGAGGCAACTGGTTGCTGACCAACATTTTCATCAAAGCCTTCATCGAAACTCTCTCCGAACGCTGGATCTACTGTGTTATCACAATACTTACCAAAATGACCAGACCCACCACACCTTGTGCACTTACGCTTCCTCGCTCCAAGTCCAGCTCCTTCGCTGCGAGGTCTGATTCGACTCTTCCTTGGTCTACCTGCTGCTCTCTTCAGAATTGGAGCGCAAAGCTTGAATCCAGGGTCCACCATGTCCCATTGTTGTTTTCCCTCCATAGCAGGCAAGGCATAAGCATATGTGGCTTTGAATCTTGCAACAGAGTAGTAATCATGCACATACTGCTGTATGTTCCCTGCTGGACCTGGGAGAGAAGTGATGAAAAACAAGGCATGAATGCATGGCAACCCAGTTATCTGCCATTACCTACAACTGCAAGTTCTAGCTTCTAAATCCACTGGATATCTCCATTCCCTCTTCTCTTAATCCAAATATGATATCTCTGCTGTGGTACCCGAGCAAAGAGTCATGTTCATTTCCAAGCCTGTTGTCTTCTGCTTCAGTTCATTCATCACGGCAGGGATGATAATGTGGCCCATGAATTTTGCCTCGGCTATTCCTGCACGATAATGAAATTTCTGCATGTATTCTATCCTTATCATGTCAAGCAAATCCACCACATAATGACCCTTTAGTTTCCGGATCGTTGAGTTGAAAGACTCTGCTAGATTATTGTGCACATAGTCAACTTTGCTCACTTCACTGAATTGGCTTCTGGCCCATAACTTGGAGTGGTGTGTTTCCAAGTATTCTTTCACTTTGGGATTCATGTATAACTGCCTCAAGTGGTAGTTGTGCTTCTTCACACTACATGTCAAAGATGCTGGCCATAAATTGTTGGTATACACCTTTCCTTTGAATTTCTTCATGAAATTTGCAGCAAGGTGACGCATGCATTCCCTATGCTCTACTCCAGGGAACACATTGTCCACGGCCACTTCTAAACCTTTGCAGGCATATGTATGAATGACCAACCCATTGGGATGTGCAATAGCCCGGCGGAGATTATTCAAATACCAAGTCCAGCTCTCCTCAGACTCTGTCTCCAGCACACCATAGGCAACTGGAAATACAAAACTATGTGCATCAACTGCACAAGCTGCTACTAACTGTCCTTTAAACCTCCCTGTGAGAAAAGTGGCATCAATAGCCAAGTAAGGCCTGCAGCCTGCCAAAAAAAACCCGGCGACAAGCCTCAAAGCAGACAAAAACCCTCCTAAAGCATTCCTTGGTCTTTGTCACTCCCCTGAATGTGTACTCCACGGTGTGGTGATCAATATCTACAATACTACCTGGGCTTGTCCTCTCCACTTCACCTTTGAATGAATACAACAATTGAAAACTTTCCTGCCAGTTACCATAAATAGAATCCATAGCATGTTGTTTACCATTGAACAACCTCATGTATGGTAAATCTATCTTGAACTTATCTTTGATGTTCTTCTGTAATTCCTTTGGACCCACTTGCTGGTTTTCTTTCACCCACTTCTTTACTTCTTCTGCCACCCATCTTGACTTGGCTCTACTGATTGTATCCTTCCTAAGGGTTGATTCCTGGCATGTGTGCTTAAAAGGGTTCACTTTGACCTGAACATTAGTGCTATTCCGCATTTTAGATGCAAGTAGCCTCCATGGACAACCTTCAGTCGGACAGTGCACTCTGTAACGTACTTGATCACTCTTGTCAACTTTGAAAGTATGTTCTACCTTGATGCAGTATGTCACAAGTGCATTTCTACACTCATTCATGGATGCAAAAAATGTACCTTCTTCCATATGAGGGTTCAAAGGGTCCCATTCAACAGCTGCAAGGTCTTCGTCCTCACCCATCGCGTCATCATCCACACGGACTGCATTGTGAGCCTCATCTTGATTTTCAGTCCGAGGTGCCCGTCGTAAATTCCGAATAACATCAGAATATAGCTTCTCTTCATCAACCCCAGAATTGTAGCCATCAGGCTCCACTTCAAGGGGGACCCTACTGTTGTTGCCCACACTTGTCGAGCCACCACGTCACCGTGCACCAACTGAACTATTCTGGCTAGAGATGCCATTACGACGACTTGGTTCTCCCCGAGATGTTGCACCCGCCATCCTAGGTCCAAGTGCCTGCTCAAGCACATCAACTTGCAGCCTCACATGAAAATTATCTTTCTCTCTATGCCTAACAAACATGGTAGCTAGCTCTTCATCATTACTAACTGTCACCCAATTCTTTTCCCCGTCATAGTATTTGTATACCACTTCATCAAGCAAACCCCAAGGATATTGGCTACAAATTACCTCCCCAAATTGTCTGAAACTCCAATTACTAGCCATTGGCAACCGATAATCAAAACCTCCTTGGTATTTCTTCTTATCCTTTGCATCGAACATGTATCGGTCCCTTCTAATGTGCACCATGAAAGCAAACCACAACTCCATCCTAACCGGCGAAAAACAGAGACGCAATCAGCACACTAATTGGGCAAACCTACTCGAATCGAGTGTTCAAATGCACAACTAAGCTCAATCTAAACAAGAGGCGAGACTTACCCCTGGGGAACCCAGTCGTGGATGCGGCGGATCTCCGGCCCGATGCCTGCCTTGCCAAATACTCCGGGGTCGCCGCTGCTCACCATTTCGCCCTAGGGTTCTTCCTCCTAGTTTAAATAGCTCCAGCAGCCCCCCACCTTTGAGCGCTCCGGTCGGGCGCACGGAAGGAGGCCGCGCCGCGGATCGAGCAGGTGGCGGGCACCCCACCCGTGGCGTCGCAGGAAGGTGGTGGGCGCCACAGGTAGCCGTGGAGCATAGGCGCAGGGAGGTAGTGGCGGAGCAGGCCGTGCAGCTGGTGGCGGGGCAGGTGCTGGCTGCGGCGCAGGTGGCGGTAGCGGTGGCGCAGGACAGCCGGCCGGGCGGATGGGTGTGAGATAGAATGATTTGGGGATTTAGTTGCACGGGCCTACATGTCAGCTCCGGACCCACGTCCACGCGGTCCCACGTGTAAGCTCCGGACCCACAACCACCAATGCTGGCGGATGGAATGGACTCAAATATGGCCGTTTGGCCTCATCATAGTTGTTATGCTCGGACTAGGGGCAAAACTGAGGACAATTCGCATCTGAGGGCAAAACTAAGCACATGGACACCACTGAGGGCAAAAGGATAATTAACCCTTTCATTTTATATTCAGGCTTAGTATTTATCTTTGAGATCATCCCGTAAAGTGCCAACACAAGTTAGTTCTTTCTTCCTTAATTAATTACTCTAGGTGATTCTTCAAAGGTTGCTTCCATATTCTGCTCGGTAGTTTTGAGGAGTTTCAGCCTTTTGGTATAGGAGATGCTTAGATGTTGTTTGATAGCATATATTTTAGCAGTTACATCTATATAGTAAAATTAATAATATGTAACCACTACGTGTGATTGAGGGGGTGGGTTGTTGCTAATGAGATATCATTCTTGACCTAACCAATCTGCTCTATACTTGATTTAAGACATATGCGATTTGGAGGAAGGAGTTGCTTCAGAAGGGTTCCTATCTAACCAATCGTGACCCAAGTCATGGCTTCTGGCCAGCACATGGATGTGCTTCTATTTTCCCAGCCAACGAATATTTTGACACCTGCACGGCTAGCTAAGGGAAAGATATGACATGGAGATCTCCCATATTAAGGTGAGTCCAGATTGTTGCAAGCAGTATGAGGAAGACAATGTAGGATCCACATGTAGGTAAATCATGAATTCCGGTGGCAGCAAAGCTGCAAGCGAAAGCAAAGAAGGAAATTAAAGTTGAGACTGAAGAGGTTATGATGAAAGGAGATCTGGACATGGGGTGAGAGACTGCGAGCGAGCAAACGCAACGAGATAAGTACTCTGGCAAGAGGTACGGGTGTGATCATTGCCGAGAAGGCAGACCATGATGGCAAGAGATGCCAAATTAAAATTTATGGCCTCCATTCTTTGCATGCCTCAAGGTACGTACAATGAGTCATATTCATAGATATTTCTTAAAAATATATTGTTGTTAAGACCATTAACAGTACCTTTCAGACACTTATATTGACGATTTATATACAAGAAACGGTTTTGCTAGAGAAGATTTTATTAGCGCCTGGCAACAGTGTAGGGAATAGAACATGTATGCTGCATGAATATAATAACTTGGAACTCCTGTTTAGAGCATGTACTAAATTATTTGTTCATTCTTCTAAAAGTTTTTGCAAAAAAAGACATCTACGTCCCTCTTTGATTCACTAAATTGTTTACAAATTTAGTTCTTAAATAGTTCATATTTTCTTTCTTCCAACCGAATAATGTAGAATTTTGAGTGATTCGCACAAAATACAAACTCGAAAGTCCTTTTTTCTATCAAATCTGTAATATTTATGATACAAACAACATATGCTAATACTACTGATATTATGAACCAACTTTATATATGTAATAATATTTTGGAACCATTCATTATTAAAGAACATTGTGGAGTCTTTTTTCAAACAGAATATTGAGCACACGCATCAAATTATATCGAACATATAGCGTGTATTACTATATTTGATATCTTTTATTAGACTTTTGTTGGTCTTGAACAAACTTTCATATTATCAATGTTTATATCAAAGATAACTCAACAAAAATTGTAGGAAAAATCCTAAATATATTTATTGCAAGAGTTGGCAGACAAGACAAAAGTCAATATGTAAGGCACATGATTTCAAGCTATTAAATTTTAGCTTTCATGATTCTAAACTCTAAAAAGAAGAAATGTTAACTTTATTCATTTTAGTATTTCAAAATATAACTGAAATATGTACGGAGACCTTTCAAAAAATGGAAAAAGGTAAACCTCCCATGAGAATACAAATTGGTGTCTAGGCGTTTACATTAAAATTTTGAGCAAAATAATCAACATAAGATATTTCTACATTGAGTTTCAATACATAACAAATTTGAATTTATTGTTTGCATTGTCGAAATTAACCAATAATAATATGATCGCAATTTCATAGTTAAGCTTATTAAATATATGTACACAGCCAATATTCTATTACTAATAGTTTTGAAAAGTTAATGTTTATGTGGCATATGCATGTGAATTTTTCAAATACTTAATGTTTACATGTGTTAAATATGCGTAGTTGTACAAAGTTGAGACACTTATTTTGGGACAGAGGGAGTAGGAGGCAAGCCATGACAAAAAAAACTATTGTAGATTCTCAAACCATACAAAGTTGTATTGCATGCTAGCCCGTGCGAATGCACGGGTTGACGACTAGTGTATCTATAATTTTTGATTGTTCCATACTGTTATATTATCAATCTTGGATGTTTTACAATCATTTATAGTCATTTTATATCATTTTTTGGCACTAACCTATTGACATAGTGCCAAGTGCTAGTTGCTGTTTTTTCCATGTTTTTTACATCATGGAAAATCAATATCAGACGGAGTCCAAATGCCCCGAAAGTTTATGGAGAATTTTTATGGGCCAGAAGGAACACAACGGGCCCTGGCTGCGCTTGGGAGTTCCTCGAGGGGGGCACAACCCACCAGGGTGCGTCAGGAGGCCCAGGCGTGCCCTGGTGGGTTGTGCCCACCTCGAGTGCCCCCGAACCGCCTCTTTGCTCTATAAATACCCCAATATTCTAGAAACCCTAGAGGGGGTGACGAAATATTCATCCAGCCGCCACAGAGTCCAGAACCACCAGATCTAATCTATACACCATCTCAGATGGGGTTCACCACCTCCATTGGTGCTTCTCCGATGATGCATGAGTAGTTCTTTGTATTCCTTCGGGTCCGTAGTTAGTAGCTAGATGGATTCATCTCTCTCTCTCTCTTAATTTTCAATACAATGGTCTCTTGGAGATCCATATGATGTAACTCTTTTGCGGTGTGTTTGTTGGGATCTGATGAACTTTGAATTTATGATCAGTTATATCTTTTTATATCCATGAAAGTTATTTGAGTTTCTTTGATCTCTTATAGCCTCGTATTTGTTCTCCGATATTTGGGTTTTGTTTGGCCAACTTGATCTATTTAAATAGCAATGGGAAGAGGTGCTTTGTAGTGGGTTCAATCATACGGTGCTTGATCCCAGTGACAGAATGGGAAACGACACGTATGTATCGTTGCTACTAAGGATAAAACGATGGGGTATATCTCTACATAGATAGATCTTGTTTACATCATGTCATCGTTCTTATTGCATTACTCCGTTTCTCCATGAACTTAATACACTAGATGCATGCTGGATAGCAGTCGATGTGTGGAGTAATAGTAGTATATGCAGGCAGGAGTCGGTCTACTAATCTTGGACGTGATGCCTATATAATGATCATTGCCTGGATATCGTCATAATTATTTGAAGTTCTATCAATTTCCCAATAGTAATTTGTTTACCCACTGTTTGCAATTTTTCTCGAGAGAAGCCACTAGTGAAACCTACGGCCCCTGGGTCTTCTTTCTCATATATTTTCCTTTGCGATCTACTTTTCTCTTGCATTTATTTTCAGATCTATTAAACAAAAAATACAAAAATACCTTGCTACAATTTTTATTTATTTATTTTATTTAGCGTTCGATCTATCAATTTACTACAAATTATCTTACGTCCGTTTGCCACTTGAGGCGTCATACCCCGAAAGGGATTGACAACCCCTTTAACACGTCGGGTTGCGAGAATTTGTTATCTGTGTCCTGGGGCTGTTTACGTTGTGTTGTTTGGTTCTCCTACTGGTTCGATAACCTTGGTTTCATATCTGAGGGAAATACCTACCACCGCCGTGCTACATCATCCCTCCCTCTTTGGGGAAATACCGAGGTAGCTTCAAGCGACATATAGAGGAATTTCTGGCGCCGTTGCCGGGGAGGATCTTGAACATATACCAGGTTCCTAATCACAAATCTCATCTCCTCACAATTTACATTATTTGCCATTTGCCTCTCGTTTTCCTCTCCCCCACTTCACAAAAATTTGCCATTTTATTCGCCTCCCTTCTTCGTTCGCCATTTTCTCGCCATGCCCAATCTTAGAAGAGCTAAGGGCTTTCTCCCGAGTCTTAATACTTTGGATAGCCCCTCTGTCCTCTCTAATCTCATAAACAATGATGCTATGGAAGGATCTACCGGGGTGGTTAAGGGAAATCTTAACCAACATGATGAAGATGATTCCGTAATTTTTTTATTTACTTGATGAATCTTTGAAAGATGCTTTGGATAGGTTGTTGAGAATTCGAGCTAGCTATGTTCCCCAATATGAAATAGAGATATACTTGAAAAGTTTTTATGTTGGTTTACCTTCTTCCTTCAAGCAAGTTTTAGACTCTATATTTGAAAATGGTTTTCTTGAAGGGGATGCCATTGATACTTACGAGAATATGAAAACCATATTTTGGCACCCAAAGGAGAAAATGTTAAATCAACTACTCTTATGTGCTTTTATCAAAACGGAAAAATTAAAGAGATGAAGGCTAGTTTAGATATGAATTTTCGCAACATGCTTAATCTTACTTCCGCTATCAATGGCGATGTGCTTTCTCAGAATAGAAAATTAAATGCCATTGATAGGAAATTTTCCCTTTTCTTTCCAATGAACAAGGATGACAAAACTTATATCCTTGCTTTATGCCTAGCTATGGGCGTTAAACTATAGTGCTTGTTGGGAGGCAACCCAATGAATAAATTTTATTTTTGATTTTTGCTTTCTGTTCTTGAGTGTTAGCACAATTATGCTACTGTTATGATTGTGTTTTTTATGTTTTAGTTAGTGTTTGTTCCAATTAAAGCCTTTAGGATCTTCTTGGGTGATAGTTGTTTGATCTTGCTGAAAAACAGAAACTTTTATGCTCATGAATTTAATTTTCATTTTTTACAAGAGAGCGATAAAATACCAACTCCACTTGCAGTAGATCAATATACAAATTTCTCAGGCCTTCCTAATTTTTCAGAATTTTTGGAGTTACATAAGTATTCGAAATAGTCAGATTTCTACAGACTGTTCTGTTTTGACAGATTCTGTTTTCTTTGTGTTGTGTGGTTATTTTGATGGCTCTATGGTTTTCTTTGATGAGTTTTTGCCATAGAAAAGTTGGAATACAGTATATATAATACAAAAACAAAATATGGTTTGATACAATACTTATAGTAGTGGTTTGCTTTCTTATACTAACGGATCTCAAGAAGGTTTTGTTGAGTTTTGTGTGATTGAAGTTTTCAAGTTTTGGGTTATCTTACGATGGTTGAAGGAAGGATGGAAGAGCCTAAGCTTGGGGATGCCCCGGCATCCGAAGATATTATCCAAAAATAAGCAACCAACTAAGCTTGGGGATGCCTGTCATGGGAGTAAGTCTGTCAATAATATAGGGGGTATGTACGAGGAGGCAATATCCTAGCTACGGCGAGATTGTGCACGCAAGGTTTACAAGTTCAGGCCCTTCTCGGAGGAAGTAACAGCCCTACCTCTCGTTTCCTGGACTCTGGTCGATTGGATTATGCGTGAGAGTGACAGAGGGTGCGAACCCTTGTGCCCGAGGAGGGGGTGGCTTATATAGAGTGCACCAGGACCCCAGCCAACCCACGTTACACAGGGTTCAATGTACATTAAGACAGGACGTTACTGATAATGTCAGTTATAAAGAGATATAAATGATCTTTAAGACTACAGACTGAACGCCTGACCGTTGCCATCCTGAGTGACTTTAGGCCTTCTGTATTCTGAGTGGTTTCTTGTATGATCTAGTAACTTCATCTTGGTCGAATGGAATTAGGGTTACCGAGTGAGGTTGGAGGTCGAGTGGATTGCACTCCTTGGTGAACTCAGTCGGTTTCTTCTGTTGTATATTGAATGTCCTTGACTCTAGGGCAGTGTCCTTTGGTAAGGCGTCTAGGTCAGGCCTATGACCCTACCCTAGGTACATGTCATCATCATTAGCCCCTGAATGGATTGAGGTCCGAGTGAAGAAAGAGCTGAAGTTGATTCCGACCCGATTCTCTACTGCGGAGGTATCTCATCTGAGTCTGTGAATCATGTTGAAGCTTCGATCTTGTTTCAGTTGCCTCGATCGATTCAGAGGTCGTCGAGTGAACTCAACTGATAGTCTTCGAGTGTCAATATGTAACGAAATCGTCGGCATGGTTGGTTACTGTGTGGTTTCCGGGTCTCACGGGATTCGAAATTTCGGGAAAGCGCGCAGGACAGAGCACGCCGCAGTAAAGGGAGTGGATAAATGAGGACGCCTCGATCTTCGCGCTGCCTTTTCCGCCACATATCGGGCGAGCGCCTGCTGCGGGATATGATTATATCGCTCGGGCCCACTCGTCAGCCACTCGGAAGTGGCCTCATAAATAGCGTCTGGGCTGAGGTGCGCCCCAATCATCCCCTTCTTCCCCCGCTTCTCCACCGCACTCTCCGCCCTCCTCATCGTCTCCGTTCACCTGCGAGCACTCCGTCGCCATGGGCAAGGACAACACGGCGGCCCTGGAGCGCAAGAAGGCAGCGGTGGTGAAGGGCAAGAAGACGACTCGGGGATCATCGTCGAGGTCCGGTTTGCCGTCTAGTTGGATCCAGGGGACTGGATCCGCTCCACGATCCAGAAGGAGGACTTGGAAGACCTGGCCAGTGGAGACCTGATTTCCCACGAATCTTGGAAGTTGCCGGGGAGCGAGACTGAGCCTCGGCCACAGGAGGGTGAGTGCGTCCTTCTTGCTACTCACATCGACCGCAGTTTCAGTCTAGTCCCACATCCTTTTTTACGGGGCTTCTTGAACTTTTTTGGTGCTCAACTTCACCACTTCCCCCCAACACAAACACTACCTTGCCACCTACATCTCTCTGTGTCAGAACTTTTGGGTTGTCGACCGCATTGGGGTTTGTTCAAGCACATCTTTACTTGCCGCTCTCAGTCTGTGAAGAAAGCAAATCCGAATGACGAAAAGACGCACGTGATCCAAATGTGCGGGGGTTTAGGGATTCAGACGAGGGGTAAGAGTACTTTTCCAGCCATGACTCTTCCCGACTCAGTTAGAGGGTGGCAGTCAACCTGGTTCTACTACCAAGACGATCTGAGTCCCGGTTAGTCGACCGATCTTCCCCCCTTCACCATGGATCGGGTCTGTCAACCCTCTTCGCTTATTGTGACTCCAGCAGAGAAGGGGGAGGTGTCCATGTTAGTCGACCGTGTAGTCCAACTGGCCCGTGAAGGCATGACTAACATGGACTTGTTGGAAGTGTTTCTTAGTAGACGCATCCAACCCCTTCAGGCTCGCGATCATTCGATGTGGATGTACTCGGGCCCCAATGACACCGCTCGGGTCGACCCAGAGGAAGTCTTTGAGGAGACGGTGGGTCAGTGGCTGCGGAGCATCACTGGAAATAAAGACAACCCCAGGGGGTCCAGGAGAATTCCCCCATTCGACGCCAAAAGCGAGCCCGAAAAGGTCTGATCTTTGTTATCGGTTGTACTTTTATTTTGATTTGTGACTTCCCTTGAATCTGATTGATGCTTGTTCAACTTCTTGCTTTGCATATTTATACTGAGATGTACTCGATGCCGAATGGGGAGCAAGTCCAGGAGGGAACGGAGAGCACTGAAGAGAGAAGCGACTGGCAATCCCGTGACGACCATGAAGACGTCAGTGACGACTTGGGCGGCACTGAGGAAGTCGAATCACCACCTCGCTCAGAACGCCGATCCAAGCAGTCTCAAGACCCTGCAGGCGGGCGTGCCAACGCAGCACTTCCCAGTGCACAAGCGCAAAAAATGCACTCGGACTTCGACTCCGAAGCCAACTGAAAAGGCCACCATGCAGCTCAAGACCGCCCCTTCGAAGCCTCGGAAGGCCTTGCCCAAGATCAAAGTAGATGTTCCCGTCGCTTCAGCGTAAGTATTTTGTCTTCTTTCTCTCTTTTGCGTCGTTTGGAAACTGCTATGTGTTTGTCGACTCATTTTGTCGTTTAACCGGGTGAGTTCTGAAACTTTCAGCGCTGCCACTTCCAGGACCTCGATGGACATTTACAAGGACCAAGATGATGAGGAGACTGAGGATGTGTCCACTTCCAAAGAAGGTACAACTCCATTATCTTACTCTCATTTTATCAATTTATCAATTATACTACTGGCCGACTAAACTGTTGTGCTCGAGTCCTTTGCAGCAGCACCGAATTTCATTGATCTTCTAGACGATGACGAAGATGTGCCACAGAAGACCATGGGGAGGAAGGGGAGGACTTTGAGCAGGAGGGCACTGATAACCCACAAGTATAGGGGATCAATTGGAGCCTCTTTCGATAAGTAAGATTGTCGAACCCAACGAGGAGCTAAAGGTAGAACAAATGTTCCCTCAAGTTCTATCGACCACGGATACAACTCTACGCAGACTTAACGTTCGCTTTACCTAGAACAAGTATGAAACTAGAAGTACTTTATAGGTGTAACAGGATAGGTTTGCAAGATATAAAGAGCACGTAAATAAAAACTAGGGGCTGTTTAGATAAAGAAGCAATAAAGTTAGTATAGCGAGTGTGTAAAAGTGGTGGTAGGAGTTGTGAAATTGTCCCTAAGCAATTGACTACAATACTAGACCGATAGCAAGTTTTATGTGGGAGAGGCCACTGCTAGCATGTCATCCCTGACTTGGAATTCTATGTACTTATGACTGGAACTATTAGCAAGCATCCGCAACTACTAACGTTCATTAAGGTAAAACCCAACCATAGCATTAAGATATATTGGTGCCCCTTCAATCCCGCATGCATCAATTTCTATGCTAGGTTGAAGCTTCTGTCACTCTTGCCCTCCAATACATAGTCCTATCAACATACAACTAACCCTATGGTGTGATCCACGCGCGCGCTCATATGATGGGCACCAAAGGACAGCAACATAACCACAAGCAAATTAAACCAATCATAGCAATTCACCAATTACCGATAGGACAACGAAAATCTACTCAGACATCATAGGATGGCAACACATCATTGGATAATAATATGAAGCATAAAGCGCCATGTTCAAGTAGATGGGTACAGCGGGTTGCGGGAGAGTGGAATGTTGTAGATAGATGGGGGAATGTGATGAAGATGTTGGTGAAGATGACGGAGGTGTTGGTGTAGATCGTCGTCACACGATGATGGCCCCGGCGGCGTTCCGGCGTCACCGGGAGAGAGGGGGAGAGAGCCCCCCTTCTTCTTCTTCTTCCTTGACCTTCTCCTTAGATGGGAGAAGGGTTTCCCCTATGGTCCATGGCCTCCATGGCGGCGGAGGGGCGAGAGCCCCTCCGAGATTTGATCTGTCTCTCTGTCTCTCTTTGTTTCTGCCTTTCCAGATTTGACATTAAGACAATAATACTTCAAGCATACTAATAAAGCAATCACTTTTCAAAATAACATGGCCAAAGAAAGTTATCCCTGCAAAATCATATGGTCTGGCTATGCTCCATCTTCACCACACAAAACATTCAAATCATGCACAACCCCGATGACAAGCCAAGCAATTGTTTCATACTTTTGATGTTCTCAAACCTTTTCAACTTTCATGCAATACATGAGCGTGAGCCATGGACATAGCACTATAGGTGGAATAGAATATGATGATGCAGGTTGTGTGGAGAAGACAAAAAGGAGAAAGTCTCACATCGACGCGGCTAATCAACGGGCTATGGATATGCCCATCAATTGATGTGAATGTGAGGAGTAGGGATTGCCATGCAATGGATGCACTAAGAGCTATAAGTGTATGAAAGCTCAAACTGGAAACTAAGTGGGTGTGCATCCAACTTGCTTGCTCATGAAGACCTAGGGCACTTGAGGAAGCCCATTGTTGGAATATACAAGCCAAGTTCTATAATGAAAATTCCCACTAGTATATGGAAGTGATAACTCAAGAGACTCTCTATATGAAGAACATGTGCTATTCTGAAGCACAAGTGTGGTAAAAGGATAGTAACATTGTCCCATCTATTTTCTCTCATTTATTTTATTTTATTTTATTTTATTTTCTCTTATTTTATTTTTTTGTAGGCTTCTTTGGCCTCTCTTTTTTTTGGGGGGCTTCTTTGGCCACTTTTATTTTGATAACCTCACATGGGACAATGTTCTAATAATGATGATCATCACACTTTTATTTACTTACAACTCGATACTAGAACAAAATATGACTCTATATGAATGCGTTCGGCAGTGTACCGGGATGTGCAATGATCTAGCGTAGCAATGACATCAAAAAACGGACAAGCCATGAAAACATCATGCTAGCTATCTTACGATCATGCAAAGCAATATGACAATGATGCTCAAGTCATGATTATGAAGATGACGGAAGTTGCATGGCAATATATCTCGGAATGGCTATGGAAATGCCATGATAGGTAGGTATGGTGGCTGTTTTGAGGAAGATATAGGGAGGCTTATGTGTGATAGAGCATATCATATCATGGGGTTTGGATGCACCGGCGTAGTTTGCACCAACTCTCGAGGTGAGAAAGGGCAATGCACGGTACCAAAGAGGCTAGCAATGATGGAAGGGTTAGAATGCGTATAATCCATGGAATCAACATTAGTCATAAAGAACTCACATACTTATTGCAAAAATCTATTAGTCATCGAAACAAAGTACTACGCGCATCCTCCTAGGGGGATAGATTGGTAGGAAAAGACCATCGCTCGTCCCTGGCCGCCACTCATAAGGATGACAATCAAAAAATACCTCATGCTCCAACTTCGTTACATAATGGTTCACCATACGTGCATGCTACGAGAATCACAAACTTCAACACAAGTATTTCTACAATCCACAACTACCCACTAGCATGACTCTAATATCACCATCTTTATATCGCAAAACTATTACAGGGAATCAAACATATCATATTCAGTGATCTACAAGTTTTATGTAGGATTTTATGACTAACCATGTGAATGACCAATTCCTGTCATCTCTCTAAATAGATATAAGTGAAGTAAGAGAGTTTAATTCTTTCTAAAAAAGATATGCCCATGCTCTAACAAATATAAGTGAAGCAAAAGAGCATTCTACAAATGGCGGTTTTCTATGTGAAGAGAAACAGGCAATCCAAACTTCAAATGATATAAGTAAAGCACATGAACCGTTCTATAAAGCCATACTCAAAAGATATAAGTGAAGTGCAATGAGAATTCTATAAATAAACCATGGACTATCTCATACCAGCATGGCGCATCAAAGAAAAGTGAAAACTAAATGCAAAAGACGCTCCAAGATTTACGCATATCATGTGACGAATAGAAATATAGCTCCAAGTAAAATTACCGATAATTGTTATAAGAAAGAGGGGATGCCTTCTGGGGTATCCCCAAGCTTGGTTGCTTGGGAGTCCTTGAATATTTCCTTGGGGTGCCTCGGTCATCCCCAAGCTTAGGCTCTTGCCACTCCTCATTCCTTCATCCATCGTGATCTCTCCCAAAACTTGAAAACTTCAATCACACAAAACTTAACAGAAAGTTCGGTAAGATCTGTTAGTATAATAAAGCAAATCACTACTCTAAGTACTGTTGCAAACCAATTCATATTTTGTTTTTGCATTGTAGCAACTGTAGTGTAACTTTTCCATGGCTTAATCCACTGATAGAAATTGATAGTTTCATCAAAACAAGCAAACTATGCATCAAAAATAGAATCTGTCTTAAACAGGATAGTCTGTAGTAATCTGAACATTCACCAGACTTCTGGTACTCCAAAAATTCTGAAAAAATTAGGAAAAATAAAAAATTTGTATAGAAAGACAGTGCAAAAAGTTTCAGAACCGTTTGGCATCCCAGTAAAAAAAATGTAAAATCGCGCACTACAGCCAAAGTTTTTGTCTCGCACCGCACAAACCAACAAGCAATGTAAACAACCTAAAGGCAAATCTTGGCACATTATTTTTATTTTTAAACTTTATAAAAGCACACAATAGAAATAAATGACTCTCTAAAACTTCTGGGTAGTCTCCCTGGTAGCGCTTTTTTTAAAGCCATTAAGCTAGGCATAAAGTGCTCAAGTAATGGATCCACCCGGATCCCAAGGTATATCAAAGCCAATTTTAATTAACAATGATTTGTGATTTAGTAGTGAGCACAAAGTAACATAAATCATGCAACAACTAAGTCTCTCTTCCTATGCATCGGCATGTCATAAAAGAACAATTCATGCACACATAGTAAAGGCCAATGCATAGTATAAAAAGTTTCTTGCAATTTTATCATATTGGAAACATGGAGAGGCAGAGATGTAGTTCCTATCTCCTAATAATTGTAAGTAGGAGCAGCAAGCACATGCATATTATATCTATCAAAATCATCATGTGTAGTAGTGAAACACGACCCATCAATATAATCCTTAATAAGGGCAAACTTCTCTGATAAAGTGTAGTCGGGAGAATTCAAATAGATAATAGGACTATCATGCATGGGTGCAATAGCAAAAACTTCATGTTTAACATAAGGAACTATAGCAAGTTCATCTCCATAAGCATAATTCATATTGGCATCTTGGCCACAAGCATAGCAAGCATCATCAAAAAGGGATATTTGAAAAGAATCAACGGGATCATAACAATCATCCTTCGGTAAGCACGAAGGGAAATTAAACAATGTATTCATTGAAGAGTTACTCTCATTAGAAGGTGGGCACGGGTAGCTAATCCGCTCTTCCTCCTTTTGTTCTTCGCTCTCCTCATCATCTTTTTCATCCAATGAGCTCACAATTCCATCAATTTCTTCTTCCATAGACTCCTGCAAAATATTATTCTCTTCTTGGACAGCGAAGACTCTCTCAATAAAATCATCAATATCGGAATTGAATTCATAATTTTCATAGAAATATTTAAGTATAGAAAAAATTTCAGGTCTGTAAACAGCATCATCAAGATTTTCACTCTTTAAACAAAGATTCAATTTCATAAGCACCCATAAAAGCAACGAATTCTTCTATTCGTTCCACATCATAGTAATCATATATACCATTAGCATAATAAGCTAAGGTTTCATTATCATTAAATTCACATGAAAAGGGAAGGTGTGGAGCCTTCATCCTAGAGCAACAAGTATAATCATATCTCAAGCATGGTTAACGAGCATACCAATGCAACATATAAATTTGATTCCATAACAGTTTCCCTTTTTGAGTCAAGAGATAATCCCTAAAGTATTCACGTTGATCCAATGTTACTCCCATTATAAAGTTGAATGGGGTTTTCTCAGGATTATCAAAGTTGTACATAATATCTTTCACATAATGACCATCGAGGGTTTTAGTAGGTTCCCCATCTCCACGAGTAGCAAGTAAACCTAATTTTTTTTGGTATTTCGTGTTCCATATCAATAACTAAAGATAGAGAACAACTTAGAACAGCAAATAAAAATTACTTAGTGATAAAGCAAACAAGCACAAACGAGAATATTCACCCCACGCTAAACTCCCCGGCAACGGCGCCAGAAAAGGTCTTGATAACCCACAAGTATAGGGGTTCAATTGTAGCCTCTTTCGATAAGTAAGAGTGTCGAACCCAACAAGGAGCTAAAGGTAGAACAAATATTCCCTCAAGTTCTATCGACCACCGATACAACTCTACACACGCTTAACGTTCGCTTTACCTAGAACAAGTATGAAACTAGAAGTACTTTGTAGGTGTAACATGATAGGTTTGCAAGAATATAAAGAGCACGTAAATAAAAACTAGGGTCTGTTTAGATAAAGAAGCAATAAAGTTAGTATAGCGAGTGTGGAAACGTGGTGGTAGGAGTTGTGAAATTGTCCCTAAGTAATTGACTACTTTACTAGACCGATAGCAAGTTTTATGTGGGAGAGGCCACTGCTAGCATGTCATCCCTGACTTGGAATTCTACGCACTTATGATTGGAACTATTAGCAAGCATCCACAACTACTAACGTTCATTAAGGTAAAACCCAACCATAGCATTAAGATATATTGGCCCCCCTTCAATCCCGTATGCATCAATTTCTATGCTAGGTTGAAGCTTCTGTCACTCTTGCCCTCCAATACATAGTCCTATCAACATACAACTAACCCTATGGTGTGATCCACGCGCGCACTCATGTGATGGGCACCAAAGGACAACAACATAACCACAAGCAAATTAAACCTATCATAGCAATTCATCAATTACCGATAGGACAACGAAAATCTACTCAGACATCATAGGATGGCAACACATCATTGGATAATAATATGAAGCATAAAGTGCCATGTTCAAGTAGAGGGTACAGCGGGTTGCGGGAGAATGGACTACTGTAGATAGATGGGGGAAGGTGATGAAGATGTTGGTGAATATCACAGAGGTGTTGGTGTAGATCGCTGTCACACGATGATGGCCCCGACGGCATTCCGGCGCCACCAGGAGAGAGGGGGAGAGAGCCCCCCTTCTTCTTCTTCCTTGACCTTCTCCCTAGATGGGAGAAAGGTTTCCCCTCTAGTCCATGGCCTCCATGGCGGCGGAGGTGCGAGAGCCCCTCCGAGATTTGATCTGTCTCTCTTTGTTTCTGCCTCTCCAGATCTGGCCTTTCATCGTTTCTTATATTCCTAGAGATCTGTAACTCCGATTGGATTGAAATTTGAACACAATTTTTATCCAGATATTAGATTTCTTGTGGAGAAAGAAGGGCAACAACCGCCTTACGGGGTGTCCACGAGGGTCAGGGGCGCGCCCCCTACCTCGTGGACCCCTCGAGCATCGTCTCGTGTTGATTTCACTTCCCAAAATTCACATATATTCCAAAAAATCTCCGTCAGTTTTTATCCTGTTTGGACCCCATTTGATATGGATTTTCTGCGAAACAAAAAACATGGAACAAACAAGAACTGGCACTGGGCACTGGGTCAATATGTTAGTCCCAAAAATAGTATAAAAAGTTGCCAAAAGTATATGAAAGTTGTATACTATTGGAATGGAACAATAAAAAATTATAGATACAATGGAGACGTATCAGGCGCCTGCCAGCAAGGTGTCTCAGTCAACACGAGCATCAGAACCAGTGATCCAGCAATCGGGAGATCCAATTCGGGCTTTTGTTTCATTTGTCGATCCTGTGTCGACTGATCGTCCTTCAGCGTCGACTGCCCAAGACTTTGCTCCGTCCGTGCAACTCCATACCTTAGATCCCCTGGCTGCTTCGATTGTTCCACCAACTCCACTGTTTGTTACCCATCATGTCCTAGAGGACGCAGTGAGCGCTGCCAAAGAAGTTATATGTCAAGTAGGCCTTATGATGGAGCGAGTGAAGGTGGTGCACGAGGCTAGCAAGGCTGCCTATGATGCCATCTCTGCACTTCAAACCAATGTCCAGGTGAGTTGATTCCTGACTGATCTTTCAGCTTGATCTTTGCTCTGTTAGGATATGGTACTTGAAAACTGCTCCTTTATTATTCATAAGATGTCCTTGGATGAACGTTTACAAACCTTTCAATGCGCATCTATCATAAGTATGCATCTTGCATCTGTTCACCCACTAGGTGCTTTAACTTTTGCTAAATAATTTTCCCACTTGAGTCGACTAGATCGTGTCTAGTGTATCCTTGGATCAGTGGGGGCACGCAGAGTGCACCCACTGGGTGTAGTCCCCAAGACCACCGTCGAATGTTTGATTCGGTGGGGGTCTTTATCGAATGTTTGTTTTTTATCTTCCACTCAGTCCAGACAGGTCGTACCGAGTGGTATCCGGACCAGTGGGGGCACGCCAAGTGCACCCACTGGGTGTAGTCCCCGAGAACGCGGTCGACTGCGGGCAGTTGGCAGTGGTCTGAGAACTTTTTTTTCTTTCGACTGGCCCAACCACGTCGAGTGGAAAGTTGAACCAGTGGGGGCACGCCAAGTGCACCCACTGGGTGTAGTCCTCGAGACTACTATTGAATGTTTGATTCGGCAGTAGTCTTAGAACTCTTTTTGCTGAAATGACTTGAACTTGTATCTTTTCGCTCGAAAGTAATTGATCTTTCGTTCTTGTAGACTGACGTATCTTATTCATTGATTACAGAAAGCTTGTGAACTCAGGGTTTCGTTTGCTGACTTAGGGAAGAAGCAAATCCAGCTCAATCTTGACCTGGAGCTAGCCAAAGAGAACTTGCAAAAGGCCAAGGATGAAGCGGCTACCATGGGAGGTAATAACCTGTCGACTGTTTGCCTTGTCTTCTTTTCCTTTCATTCTTTGAACCGAGTGACTCTACTCGAACAAATGTGCGTAGTGAAAAAAAGACAACTCCAAGCTCATCTGAAGAATCTTATTTCTTTAGAGAAAATGAAGCAGGCTTTGGAGCAGAAGGACCTCGACCTTGCAGCGGCGCAGAAGACGGCGCGAGAGAAAGCTGAACTTGCTGAAAAGAAGCTAGCTTCAGTCGGCAAGTTGGAAGAGGAAAACGCCAAACTGAAGACTGCCATCAATGAAGCCAACAAAGAAGTCGTGCAGCTGAAGGAGGACAAGGTGACTCTGACTGATGGGTAAAAGTGTTTGGAAAAGTAGATACGACGGAGACGTATCAACTACCCCAAGCTTAAACCTTTGCTTGTCCTCAAGCAATTCAGTTGACAAACTGAAAGTGATAAAGAAAAACTTTTACAAACTCTGTTTGCTCTTGTTGTTGTAAATATGTAAAGCCAGCATTCAAGTTTTTAGCAAATATTATAACTAACCGCATTCACAATAACGCTTAGGTCTCAAGTTTACTCATATCAATAGCATAATCAACTAGCGAGCAATAATAATAAATCTTGGATGAAAACACTTTCTCAAAACAATCATAATATGATATAACAAGATGGTATCTCGCTAGCCCTTTCTGAGGCCGCAAAACATAAATGCAGAGCACCTTTAAAGACCAAGGACTGACTAGACATTGTAATTCATGGTAAAAGAGATCCAGTCAAGTCATACTCAATGTAAACTAACAGTAATGAATGCAAATGACAGTGGTGCTCTCCAACTGGTGCTTTTTAATAAGAGGATGATGACTCAGCATAAAAGTAAATAGATAGGCCCTTCGCAGAGGGAAGCAGGGATTTGTAGAGGTGCCAGAGATCGGTTTTGAAATAGAGATGAATAATATTTTGAGCGGTATACTTTTATTGTCAACATAACAACCAAGAGATGGTGATATCTTCCATGCTACACACATTATAGGCGATTCCCAAACAGAATGGTAAAGTTTATACTCCCCCTTCCACCAACAGGCATCAATCCATGGCTTGCTCGAAACAATGAGTGCCTCCAACTAAACAGAGTCCCAAGGGGAGTTTTGTTTGCAATTATTTTGATTTAGTTTGCATAAAGCATGGGACTGGGCATCCCGGTGACCATCCATTTATCTCGTGAGTGAGGAGCGGAGTCCACTCCTCTTGAGAATAACCCGCCTAACATGGAAGATACAGACAACCCTAGTTGATACATGAGCTATTCGAGCATACAAAACAGGATATTTATTTGAAGGTTTAGAGTTTGACACATAAAAATTTACTTGGAACGGCAGGTAGGTACCGTATATAGGTAGGTATAGTGGACTCATATGGAATAACTTTGGGGTTTATGGCGTTTGGATGCACAAGCAGTATTCCCGCTTAGTACAGGTGAAGGCTAGCAAAAGACTGGGAAGCGACCAGCTAGAGAGCGACAATAGTCATGAACATGCATTAAAATTAATCAACACCGAATGCAAGCATGAGTAGGATATAATCCACCATGAACATAAATATCGTGAAGGCTATGTTGATTTTGTTTCAACTACATGCGTGAACATGCGCCAAGTCAAGTCACTTAATTCATTCAGAGGAGGATACCACCCTATCATACCACATCACAACCATTTTAATAGCATGTTGGCACGCAAGGTAAACCATTATAAGTCATAGCTAATCAAGCATGGCACAAGAAACTATGATCTCTAGTTGTCATTGCAAACATGTTTATTCATAATAGGCTGAATCAGGAACGATGAACTAATCATATTTACAAAAACAAAAGAGGTCGAGTTCATACCAACTTTTCTCATCTCAGTCAGTCCATCATATATCGTCATAATTGCCTTTCACTTGCACGACCGAACGATGTGAATAATAATAATAGTGCACGTGCATTGGACTAAGCTGGAATCTGCAAGCATTCAATAAATAGGAGAAGACAAGGAAATATGGGCTCTTTCTTGTCAGATCAACAATAATGCATATAAGAGCCACTTCAACAATTTAATTATGGTCTTCCCCTATCAACCCCAAAGAAAAGAAAAGAAATAAAACTATTTACACGGGAGAGCTCCCAACAAGTAAAAGAAGAACAGGAAATCTTTTTGGGTTTTCTTTTTAATTACTACTACAAGCATGGAAAGTAAACTAATTAAAAGCTACAACTAATTTTTTTGGTTTTTCTTAAGGTTTATTAAACACACAAGAAGAAAGCATAAAAAGGAAAATAAACTAGCATGGATGATATAATGAAAAAGTATGAGCACCGACATCTAGCAATGAGTGTGTGAACATAAATGTAATGTCGGTGGGAAATACGTACTCCCCCAAGCTTAGGCTTTTGGCCTAAGTTGGTCTATGGCCATGGATGGCCTAGCGGATATCCATAATAGAAGTTGGGATCATACTGAGATGCAGTGGCTATCGCCTACTGAGCTGCAGTGTGGCGACGAGCGGCCTCCGCTCTCCTCTCGTACTCATCTACCTCCTCTCTAGTAATAGTATATCTTCCTTTTGCCTGATGATCAAATAAGGCAGGAGCAGGGAGAGTAATATGGACAGCATGGCGTTTGTCAAAGATTAGTCGATACTGGAGAGGTGATTCATTCCTCTCGACAAACTGGTGGTGAACCATAGCATTCAAGTCTAGGTAAGTAGGAGGTAATTCAATATCATCTTCGCGTATGGCTATACCAAGAAAATTAGCTATGCGGGTTGCATAAATTCCTCCAAAGAAATCTCCATTAAATCTATTAAGATGCAACCTATGTGCAACAATGGCTCCCAAATTATAAGATTTATCTCCTAACACAGCACTCCTAAGAATACTGAGATCGGGGACACACATGTGACATGCCTCATCTTTACCATTAATGCATCTACCTATGAAGAGAGCAAAATAATGTATAGCTGGAAAGTGAATGCTCCCTATGGTAGCTTGTGTAATATCTCTAAATTCTCCCACAGTTATGCTAGCAAGAAAATCTCTAAATTCAGATTTGCGAGGATCCCTTATACTACCCCATTGTGGGAGTTTGCAAGCAGTGGTAAAATCCTCTAAGTCCATAGTATAAGAATTTTCATAAAGATCAAACAGGACAGTTGGAGAATTACGTGAAGTTGAAAATTCAAACCTCCTCACAAAGGTACTAGTGAGGTTGTGATACTGGCTGCACTTCTCTTCCTCGAAGCTCACAAGATCAGCGTTACGCAAATATGCGTTGAATTCTTCTTTAATTCATGCTCGATCCATAAAATTTTCAGAAGGCCACTCACAAGGATGCACTGGAGCGTCTCTTGGTGGCTCTTCATCAGCATCACGCATTGCAAGCCTCGGTCCTTGCTTCCTTGAGGAACCACCTTGAAACATTTTCCTAAGCATTTTTCTTCCACTGAAAAATTCTGGAAATTTTTAGTAACTTCAAAATAAAAGTAAATCATACTCAATAATATTGATAGCAACTACTCCTACAAGTGCCTAGGGCCTATATCATGCATCAAAACTACTTTTGACCATATAAATTTGACAGTATGTTACCTCAACGGGGATATGCACATCCCCAATAATAAGAATATCATATTCCTTCTTGACAGTAGGAAGAGGAAATTCAAAACCTCCAAATATAATCGATGGAATTTTTCCAATAGAGTTGATACTATGAACTTGAGGTTGTTTCCTCCAATAGTAATTGTTGAAATTTTTCCAATAGAATTGAACTGTGAACTTGAGGTTGTTTCCTCGGAAAGTGTACCGTATGCTCATTACCATTAACATGAAAAGTGATATTGCCTTTAGTGCAATCAATAACAGCCCCTGCAGTATTCAAAAAGGGTCTTCCAAGAATAATAGACATACTATCGTCCTCGGGAATATCAAAAATAACAAAGTCCGTTAAAATAGTAACGTTTGCAACTACAACAGGCACATCCTCACAAATACCGACAGGTATAGCAGTTGATTTATCAGCCATTTGCAAAGATATTTCAGTAGGTGTCAACTTATTCAAATCAAGTCTACGATATAAAGAGAGAGGCATAACACTAACACCGGCTCCAAGATCACATAAAGCAGTTTTAACATAGTTTCTTTTAATAGAGCATGGTATAGTGGGTACGCCGGGATCTCCAAGTTTCTTTGGTATTCCACCCATAAAAGTATAATTAGCAAGCATGGTGGAAATTTCAGCTTCCGTATCTTTCTTTTATTTGTAACAATATCTTTCATATACTTAGCATAAGGATTCATTTTAAGCATATCAGTTAATCGCATACGCAAAAATATATGTCTAATCATTTCAGCAAAGCGCTCAAAATCCTCATCATCCTTTTTCTTGGATGTTTTGGGAGGAAAAGGCATAGGTTTCTGAACCCATGGTTCTCTTTCTTTACCGTGTTTCCTAGCAACAAAGTCTTTCTTATCGTAACGTTGATTCTTTGATTGTGGGTTATCAAGATCAACAGCAGGTTCAATTTCTATATCATTATCATTACTAGGTTGAGCATCATCATGAACATTATTATCAACATTATTACTAGTTTCAGGTTCATTACCAGATTGTGTCTCAACATCAGAAATAGAAATATCATTTGGATTCTCAGGTGTTTCAGTAATAGGATCACTAGAAGCATGCAAAGTCCTATCATTTTTCTTTTTCTTCCTTTTAGAAGGACTAGGTGCACCTATATTATTTCTCTTAGAATCTTGCTCAATTCTCTTAGGGTGGCCTTCAGGATACAAAGGTTCCTGAGTCATTCTACCAGTTCTAGTAGCCACTCTAACAGCATAATCATTATCCTTACTATTCAATTCATTGAGCAAATCATTTTGGGCTTTAAGTACTTGTTCTACTTGAGTGGTAACCATAGAAGCATGTTTACTAATAAGTTTAAGTTCACCTTTGACATTAGCCATATAATCACCCAAGTGTTCAAGCATATTTGAATTGTATTTCAATTGTCTACCAAAATAGGCATTAAAATCTTCTTGCTTAGCCATAAATTTATCAAACTCATCTAAGCATGGGCTAGCAAACTTAGTATATGGGATTACAGCTTTATCATATCTATAGAGAGAATTTACCTTTACTACCTGTGTCGGGTTATCAAGACCATGAGCTTCTTCAATAGGTAATGGATTAAGATCATATGTTTCTTCAACAGGCGGTAAATTAAGACCGTGTATTTCTTCAATAGGAGGTAAATTCTTAACATCTTCAGCTTTAATACCTTTTTCTTTCATAGATTTCTTTGCCTCTTGCATATCTTCGGGACTGAGAAATAGAATACCCCTCTTCTTTGGAGTTGGTTTAGGAATAGGTTCAGGAATTGGCTCCAGAGGTGTCCAATTATTTTCATTTGTGAACATATTATTCAATAGAATTTCAGCTTCATCCGGCATTCTTTCCCTGAAAACAGAACCAGCACAACTATCCAGGTAATCTGTGGAGGCATCGGTTAGTCCATTATAAAAGATATCAAGTATTTCATTTTTCTTAAGAGGATGATCAGGCAAAGCATTAAGTAATTGGAGAAGCCTTCCCCAAGCTTGTGGGAGACTCTCTTCTTTAATTTGCACAAAATTATATATATCCCTTAAAGCAGCTTGTTTTTTATGAACGGGGAAATATTTAGCAGAGAAGTAATAAATCATATCTTGGGGACTATGCACACAACCAGGATCAAGAGAATTAAACCATGTCTTAGCATCACCCTTTAATGAGAATGGAAATATTTTAAGGATATAAAAGTAGCGAGTTCCCTCATCTTTAGTGAACAGGGTGGCTATATCATTCAGTTTAGTAAGATGTGCTACAACAGTTTCAGATTCATAACCATGAAAAGGATTGGATTCAACCAAAGTAATTATATCAGGATCAACAGAGAATTCATAATCCTTATCAGTAACACAAATAGGTGAAGTAGCAAAAGCAGGGTCAGGTTTCATTCTAGCATTTACAGATTGCTTATTCCATTTAGCTAATAACCTCTTAAGTTCGTTTCTATCTTTGCAAGCTAAAATAGCTAAAGAAGCTTCTTGATCAAAAACATAACCCTCGGGAATAACAAGTGATTCTTCATCATCACTTTCATCAGTATTATCAGATTCAATATTTTCAATCTCTCTAGCCCTAGCAAGTTGTTCATCGAGAAAATCACCAAGTGGCACAGTAGTATCAAGCATAGAAGTAGTTTCATCATAAGTATCATGCATAGCCGAAGTAGCATCATCAATAACATGCGACATATCAGAACAAATAGCAGAAGCAATTTTAGGCGTCGCAAGCTTACTCAAAACAAAAGGTGAATCAAGTGCAGAGCTAGATGGCAGTTCCTTACCTCCCCTCGTAGTTCAGGGATAAATCCTGGTTCTTGGATCTTTTAAGTTCTTCATAATGATAAGCAGATATATATCCCAAGTGACTCAAATAATAGAGCTATGCTCCCCAGCAACGGCGCCAGAAAATGGTCTTGATAACCCACAAGTATAGGGGATCGCAATAGTTTTTGAGAGTAGAGTATTCAACCCAAATTTATTGATTCGACACAAGGGGAACCAAAGAATATTCTCAAGTATTAGCAGCTGAGTTGTCAATTCAACCACACCTGGAAACTTAATATCTGCAGCAAAGTGTTTAGTAGCAAAGTAATATGATAGTAGTGGTAATGGTAGGAAAAGGTAATGTTAGCAAAAGTAATGTTTTTGGTATTTTGTAGTGATGATAGCAATATCAACGGAAAAGTAAATAAGCGAAGAACAATATATGGAAAGCTCGTAGGCAATGGATCGGTGATGGAGAATTATGCCAGATGCGGTTCATCATGTAACAGTCATAACCTAGGGTGACACAAAACTAGCTCCAGTTCATTGATATAATGTAGGCATGTATTCCGAATATAGTCATACGTGCTTATGGAAAAGAACTTGCATGCCATCTTTTGTCCTACCCTCCCGTGGCAGCGGGGTCCTTACGGAAACTAAGGGATATTAAGGCCTCCTTTTAATAGAGAACCAGAACAAAGCATTAACACATAGTGAATACATGAACTCCTCAAACTACGGTCATCACCGGTAAGTATCCCGATTATTGTCACTTCGGGGTTAACTGATCATAACACATAATAGGTGACTATAGACTTGCAAGATAGGATCAAGAACACTCATATATTGATGAAAACATAATAGGTTCAGATCTGAAATCATGGCACTCGGGGCCTAGTGACAAGCATTAAGCATAGCAAAGTCATGGCAACATCAATCTCATAACATAGTGGATACTAGGGATCAAACCCTAACAATACTAACTCGATTACATGATAGATCCCATCCAACCCATCACCGTCCAGCAAGCCTACGATGGAATTACTCACGCACGGCAGTGAGCATCATGAAATTGGTGATGGAGGATGGTTGATGATGACGATGGCGACGGATTCCCCTCTCCAGAGCCCCGAACGGACTCCAGATCTGCCCTCCCGAGAGGTTTTAGGGCTTGGCGGCAGCTCCGTATCGTAAAACGCGATGAATTCTTCTCTCTGATTTTTTTCTCCCTGAAACACAATATATGGAGTTGGATTTGGAGTCGGAGAGGCATCAGGGGGCCCACGAGGTAGGGGGCACGCCCTAGGGGGGAGGCGCGCGCCCCACCCTCGTGGACATATGGTGGGCCCCTGGCCTTCATCTTTTGTAGGTATTTTTCATATTTTCTGAAAAGTTGCTCCGTGAAGTTTCAGGTCATTCCGAGAACGTTTGTTTCTGCACATAAATAACACCATGGTAATTCTGCTGAAAACGGCGTCAGTCCGGGTTAGTTCCATTCAGATCATGCAAGTTAGAGTCCAAAACAAGGGCAAAAGCGTTTGGAAAAGTAGATACGACGGAGACGTATCACACCCCTAGGTGACAGACCTATTGCAAGAGCAGATGCAGACGTCATGAACGTTTGGCTAGCTCAATATGATGACTACTTGATAGTTTAGTGCACCATGCTTAACAGCTTAGAATCGGGACTTCAAAGACGTTTTGAACGTCATGGATCATATGAGATGTTCCAGGAGTTGAAGTTAATATTTCAAGCAAATACCCGAGTTGAGAGATATGAAGTCTCCAACAAGTTCTATAGCTAAAAGATGGAGGAGAATAGATCAAGAAGTGAGCATGTGCTCAGATTGTCTGGGTACTACAATCGTTTGAATCAAGTGGGAGTTAATCTTCCAGATAAAATAGTGATTGACAGAATTCTCTAGTCACCATCACCAAGTTAGTAGAACTTCGTGATGAACTATAGTATGCAAGGGATGACGAAAATGATTCCCGAGCTTTTCATGATGATGAAATTGATGAAGGTAGAAATCAAGAAAGAGCATCAAGTGTTGATGATTAACAAGACCACTAGTTTCAAGAAAAGGGCAAAGGGAAAGAAAGGGAACTCCAAGAAGAACGGCAAGCAAGTTGCTGCTCACGTGAAGAAGCCCAAGTCTGGACCTAAGCATGAGACTAAGTGCTTCTACTGCAAAGGGACTCGTCACTGGAAGCCGAACTTCCCCAATTATTTGGTGGATAAGAAGGATGGCAAAGTGAACAAATGCTATATTTGTTATACATGTTATTGATGTGTACTTTACTACTATTTATAGAAACCCCTCGGTATTTGATACTGGTTCAGTTGCTAAGAGTAGTAACTCGAAACGGGAGTTGCAGACTGAACAGAGACTAGTTAAGGGTGAAGTGACGATGTGTGTTGGAAGTGGTTCCAAGATTGATATGATCATCATCGCACACTCCCTATACTTTCGGGATTAGTGTTAAACCTAAATAAATGTCATTTGGTGTTTGCGTTGAGCATGAATATGATTTGATCATGTTTATTGCAATACGGTTATTCATTTAAGTTAGAGAATAATTGTTGTTCTGTTTACATGAATAAAACCTTCTATGGTCATACACCCAAAGAAAATGGTTCGTTGGATCTCGATCGTAGTGATACACATATTCATAATATTGAAGCCAAAAGATGCAAAGTTAATAATGATAGTGCAACTTATTTGTGGCACTGCCGTTTAGGTCATATTGGTGTAAAGCGCATGAAGAAACTCCATGCTGATGGGCTTTTCGTATCACTTGATTATGAATCATTTTGATGCTTGCGAACCATGCCTCATGGGCAAGATGACTAAGACTCTGTTCTCCGGAACAATGGAGTGAGCCACTGACTTATTGGAAATAATACATACCGATGTATGCGGTCCAATGAGTGTTGAGACTCACGGCGGGTATCATTGTTTTCTGACCTTCACAGATGATTTGAGCAGATATGTGTATATCTAGTTGATGAAACATAAGTCTGAAACATTTGAAAAGTTCAGATATTTTCAGAGTGAAGTGGAAAATCATTGTAACAAGAAAATAAAGTTTCTACGATCTGATCGTGGAGGAGAATATTTGAGTTACGAGTTTGGTCTTCATTTGAAACAATGCGAAATAGTTTCGCAACTCACGCCACCTAGAACACCACAGCGTAATGGTGTGTCCGAACATCATAACCGTACTTTATTTGATATAGTGCAATCTATGATGTCTCTTACCGATTTACCACTATCGTTTTGGGGTTATGCATTAGAGGCAGCTGCATTCACATTAAAAAGGGAACCATCTAAATCCGTTGAGACGACACCGTATGAACTGTGGTTTAGCAAGAAACCTAAGCTGTCGTTTCTTAAAGTTTGGGGTTGCGATGCTTTTGTGAAAAAGTTTCATCTTGATAAGCTCAAACCAAAGTCGGAGAAGTGCGTCTTCATAGGATACCCAAAAGTAACTGTTGGGTACACCTTCTATCACAGATCCGAAGACAAGATATTTGTTACTGAGAATGGATCATTTCTAGAGAAGGAGTTTCTCTCGAAAAAAGTGATTGGGAGGAAAGTACAACTTGATGAGGTAACTGTACCTACTCCCTTATTGGGAAGTAGTTCATCACAGAAATCTGTTTCTGTGACTCCTACACCAATTAGTGAGGAAGCTAATGATGATGATCATGTAACTTCAGATCAAGTTACTACCAAACCTCGTAGGTCAACCAAAGTGAGATCCGCACCAGAGTGGTATGGTAATCCTGTTCTGGAGGTCATGTTAATTGACCATGACGAACCTACGAACTATGAGGAAGCGATGATGAGCTTGAGGCCATGAAATCTGAGATGGGATCCATGTATGAGAACATTGACTTGCCCGATGATCGGTGAGTCATTAAGAATAAATGGATCTTCAAGAGGAAGACGGACGCTGATAGTAGTGTTACTATCTACAAAGCTCGAATTGTCGCAGAAATATTTTTGACGAGTTCAAGGTGTTGACCACGATGAGAATTTCTCACTCGTATCAATGCTTAAAAGTCTGTCCGAATCATGTTAGCAGTTGCCGCATTTTATGAAATCTGGCAAATGGATAACAAAACTACATTCCTTAATGGATTTATTAAAGAAGAGTTGTATATGATGCAACCAGAAGGTTTTGTCAATCCTAAAGATGCTAACAAAGTGAGCAAGCTCCAACGATCCATCTATGGACTGGTGCAAGCATCTCGGAGTTGGAATATATACTTTGATGAGTTGATCAAAGCATATAATTTTATACAGACTTATGGTGAAGCCTGTATTTACAAGAAAGTGAGTGGGAGCACTACAGCATTTCTGATAAATATATGTGAATGGCATATTGTTGATCGGAAATAATGTAGAATTTTCTGGAAAGCATAAAGGAGTATTTGAAAGGAGTTTTTTCAATAAAGACCTCGGTGAAGCTACTTACATTGAGCATCAAGATCTATAGAGATAGATCAAGACGCTTGATAAGTTTTTTCAATGAGTACACACCTTGACTAGATTTTGAAGTAGTTCAAAATG
This sequence comes from Triticum urartu, assembly GCF_003073215.2. Classification (NCBI taxonomy): domain Eukaryota; kingdom Viridiplantae; phylum Streptophyta; class Magnoliopsida; order Poales; family Poaceae; genus Triticum; species Triticum urartu. The sequence continues at coordinate 69,509,989 of NC_053022.1, read as the reverse complement.
GAACAGTCAAAGAAAGAGTTCTTACCTGTGTTACAAGGTGTGAAATTGAGTAAGACTCAAAGCCCGACCATGGCAGAAGATGGAAAGAGAATGAAAGTCATTCCCTATGCCTCAGCCATAGTTTCTGTAAAGTATGCCATGTTGTGTACCAGATCTATTGTATACCCTACACTGAGTTTAGCAAGGGAGTACAATAGTGATCTAGGAGTAGATCACTGGACAATGGTCAAAATTATCCTTAGTGGAATAAGGATGTGTTTCTCGATTATGGAGGTGACAAAAGGTTCGTCGTAAAGGGTTACGTCGATGCAAATTTTGACACTGATCCAGATGACTCTAAAGTCTTAATCTGGATACATTTTGAAAGTGGGAGCAATTAGCTAGAGTAGCTCCGTGTAGAGCATTGTTGACATAGAAATTTGCAAAATACATACGAATCTGAATGTGGCAGACCCGTAGACTAAACTTCTCTCACAAGAAAAACATGATCACACCTTAGTACTCTTTGGGAGTTAATCACACAGCGATGTGAAGTAGATTATTGACTCTAGTAAACCCTTTGGGTGTTGGTCACATGACGATGTGAACTATGGGTGTTAATCACATGGTGATGTGAACTGTTGGTATTAAATCACATGGCGATGTGAAGTAGATTATTGACTCTAGTGCAAGTGGGAGACTGAACGAAATATGCCCTAGAGGCAATAATAAATTTATTATTTATTTCCTTATATCATGATAAATGTTTATTATTCATGCTAGAATTGTATTAACCGGAAACATGATACATGTGTGAATACATAGACAAACATAGTGTCACTAGTATGCCTCTACTTGACTAGCTCGTTGATCAAAGATGGTTATGTTTCCTAACCATAGACATGAGTTGTCATTTGATTAACGGGATCACATCATTAGGAGAATGATGTTATTGACTTGACCCATTCCGTTAGCTTAGCATTTGATCGTTTAGTATGTTGCTATTGCTTTCTTCATGACTTATACATGTTCCTATGACTATGAGATTATGCAACTCCCGTTTACCGGAGGAACACTCTGTGTGCTACCAAACGTCACAACGTAACTGGGTGATTATAAATGTGCTCTACAGGTGTCTCCGAAGGTACTTGTTGGGTTGGCGTATTTCGAGATTAGGATTTGTCACTCCGGTTGTCGAAGAGGTATCTCTGGGCCCACTCGGTAATGCACATCACTATAAGCCTTGCAAGCATTGTAACTAATGAGTTAGTTGCGGGATGATGTATTACAGAACGAGTAAAGAGACTTGCCGGTAATGAGATTAAACTAGGTATTAAGATACCGATGATCGAATCTCGGGCAAGTAACATACCGATGACAAAGGGAACAATGTATGTTGTTATGCGGTTCGACCGATAAAGATCTTCGTAGAATATGTAGGAGCCAATATGGGCATCTAGGTTCCACTATTGGTTATTGACCAGAGAAGTGTCTCGGTCATGTCTACATAGTTCTCGAACCCGTAGGGTCCGCACGCTTAACGTTCGTTGACGATATAGTATTTATGAGTTATGTATGTTGGTAACCGAATGTTGTTCAGAGTCCCGGATGAGATCACGGACATGACGAGGAGCTCCGGAATGGCCCGGAGGTAAATATTCATATATTGGATGATATGGTTAGGCCAAGGGGCCAGGCCCACGGGGCTATAAGTCGGTGCAAAAGGAGTTTTGCGGAGGCCAGGGGGCCAAACGCCGGAGACCCTGGCGTCTGGCACTGGGCCACATGCCGAGGCCCATGGCGTCTGGGCCATACACCAAGGATTGTGGCGTTTGGTCCTGGAGTCTGAGTGGGACTCTTGCCTTTCGGGCAAAACCGACTTTGAGGAGGCTTTTGCTCCAAGTTTCGACCCCAGGGCTCAACATATAAATAGAGGGGCAGGGCTAGCACCAAAGACACATCAAGAAACACCAAGTCATGTGCCGGCTACCCCGTCCCCTCTAGTTTATCCTCTGTCATAGTTTTCGTAGTGCTTAGGCGAAGCCCTGCATGGATTGTTATTCACCAACACCGTCACCACGCCGTCGTGCTGCCGGAACTCATCTACTACTTCGCCCCTCTTGCTGGATCGAGAAGGCGAGGACGTCATCGAGCTGAATGTGTGCTGAACGCGGAGGTGCCGTACGTTCGATACTTGATCGGGACGGATCGTGAAGGTGTACGACTAAATCAACCGCGTTGATAAACGCTTCCGCTTACGGTCTACGAGGGTACGTAGACAACACTCTCCCCTCCCGTTGCTATGCATCACCATGATCCTGCGTGTGCGTAGGAATTACTACGTTCCCCAACACAAGGGAGGAGGATGGTATTAACTAGTGCCCCTTTGAGTATGAGTATCTACCGGATTTCTGCTATGTTTGTGGCATTATTGGTCATATTAATAAGGCTTGTGGAGTAGAACTTAAAAAGGGAGAAAAGAGTCAGTTTGGCCCATGGTTGCAAGCTTTTATTGAGAGACGTCGTATGAGTGATGGAAGAGGAAAATGGAGGGGTGGCAAGTCAAATTTGAGCATTCGCAACTCTGGAAGTAGTCGCATGGGTGTATAGAAGGGAAGGTACTCGGTTGGGAGTGATGCACCTAATTGGCGTAGAAACAATAAGATTTGGGCGGATTTGGTTGAGGAAGAAGACGATGTGGCAGAGGTCACAAACACATTGATGAAGAAGGCTGGTGAAGAAAGGGATGGTATACCTAAATTGTTGATTTGCCCACCAGTAAGAATGATTGAGATGTCAGAGGCTGCGAAAGGATAGCAGGTGAAGAGCAGCTTGCAGGGGGACCCGAACACTAATTATATGCAGTCTGGTAGCATGAAAAATGAGAGGGATCCGCTGGGAGAGGATATAATATGTGGAGATCATACTAGTGGATCAGACAAGGTAGGGGAACCGGTGAAGGGAGGGTGCTCAAGTCCCAAGGCCATGCAGATGTGCCCCTTCAGTGGCCAGGTAAATAATGTTTTGGATGGTGATCCCAAAGCCATGCGGGAGACCTCCATGCCCATCCATGGGAATAGTACCCAAAGGAATGATCCAGGGTAACTAGCATTTGCACCGAATATAAATCAGAGCCAATCTGGGAATGTCAGACAACCGGGAAAGTACAAAAAGTTAAAAGGCAGGGAGCCAAGGGAGAAGGGTCAGAACCCGACATGGAAACAGTGGGGAATGAGGTGATAGGAGAGAAGAGAAGGGCGTCGGAGTTGGAGACGGAACTGGAAGAAGAATGTAAAAAAGCAGAAGATGGAGAGTGGGAAGGCCAAATCTGTTGAGGGGATAACTAAGAACGCATGGCTGCTAGGACAGCCCTATGAGTACCAATGAAGATCATTGCTTGGAACTGCCGGGGACTGGGAAATGGGCTGGCAGTTCACGGTCTTCTGGAAATCTAGAAGAAGGAGGACACCGACATTTTGTTTCTATCTGAGATGAAACTTAATAAAAATAAGGTGGAAAAGCTAGGTACATGTTGAAGATGCCGCATTTAGTTTTCAAAGCTTGTGAAGGGAAGAGCGGAGGTCTAGCTATGTTATGGAAGAGGGAAGTGAATTTGAGTTTGCGTTGGCTGGGTCATATGCACATTGATGCTACTATAAATAAAGAAGATGGTTTCAAATGCAGACTTACTGGAATCTATGGTGAGCCTAGGATCGACCGGAAGGAGGAAATGTGGAGGCTGCTCCGCACTCTACATCATTAGGAAAAGTTGCCTTGGGTCTGCATTGGTGATTTCAATGAAATTCTATATAGCTTGGAGAAGCAAGGAGGGCCACCTAGATCACACAAGTTTATGCAACGTTTTCGTGATGCTTTGATTTTGTAATCTGAATTATCTTGGTTATGAGGGTGATACCTTCACATGGCATAATAATAATTGTCGTATTGATGATTATATTCGTGAGCGGCTCGATCGAGCGGTGCTAAATGCTTATTGGTGCACCCGTTTTCCGGGATACAAAGTTGTAAATGGTTGTTCCGAGCATTCATATCATAGACCGGTTATCTTGGCGGTCCATGGTGCACATAAGAAAGCGAGACTGCGACCACACAATATGAACAAGAGGTTTGAGGCTAGATGGCTTCTTGAAGATGATTGCGAAAGTATAGTTGTGGATGCTTGGACAAAGGCAGGAGGAGCTGGGGGTATCAGTGAATCAATGTATCACATCGGTTTCTAGGGAACTGGATGTATGGAGCAGAGAAGTCCTTGGTGACTTGGAGAAACGCATAAAGGTGTCGCGAGGTTAGTTAGAACAGTGCAGGCAGAATAACCTTTCAGAATCATCTATTTGAAAGGAACAAGTGACACATTTTAAGCTGGGTAGATTGGAAGAGCAGTTAGAGATTTTCTAGAAGCAATGCTCACACATTACATGGATAGTTAAAGGAGATAGAAACACAGATGACTTCCACAGGTCTTCTTCCAAACGTAAAAGAAAGAAATGAATTGAAAAACTCAAGGCTGATGTTGGAGTAGAGGTATAGGAGGTAGAGGGTTTGAAGACTCTTATCACTAACCATTTTTCTAGCCTTTTTACCCCCATAGCAGGAAACAATATGAGGCGTGCTTTGGAGGTTGTGGCACCTTGAGTGACTCCACAAATGAATGATCTCATGTGCAAAGAGTATACTATCACGAAAGTAAAGAAGGCACTTGATGATATGGGGGACCTAAAAGCTCCGGGGGCGGATGGTATGCCAGCAATGTTCTATAAGAGGTTTTGGAATACGGTAAGTGATGCAGTGGTGCATGAAGTTTTGCAAGTGTTGGGAGGTGACACTACACCAAAGTGATGGAATGAAACTATTATGGTGCTCATCCCAAAGGTTCGAAACCCAGATTAGATTGAAGATGTTCGCCCTATTAGCCTCTGCAACATGGTGTATAAGCTCGTGTCCAAGGTCATTACAAACCGGCTGAAACTGATTTTGGATGAGATAGTCTCGGCAAACCAGAGTGCCTTTGTACCTTGACAATTGATATCATATAACACTATCCTAGCATATGAGATGACTCACTTCCTGAAAAGAAAGCGTAAAGGAAAAGATGTGTACGTGGCACTTAAGTTGGATATGAGTAAAGCATACGATCGCGTCGAATGGTCTTTTCTCGAGGGGATTATGAGACAAATGGGTTTTCCAGATGTTTTTGTGCAGCTATTTATGAAGTGTGTTTCCACCGTATCTTATCGCTTCAATGTTAATGGTGACATATCAGATATGGTTATCCCTGGAAGAGGGTTAAGGCAAGGCGACCCAATTTCGCCTTAGCTTTTCCTATTATGCGCAAAAGGTTTCTGTGCTATGCTCAATAAGGCAGACGAAGAGAATCATATAAGAGGGATCAAGATAGTGCCTACTACTCCTCGAGTAAATCATCTTTTGTTTGCGAATGACTCTTTGCTGGTTGTAGAAGCCAGTGTGCAGAGTGTACAAGCCATACATGCTATCCTTCAAACTTATGAGGAGAGCTCGGGCCAAGTGATTAATTGAGAGAAGTCTTCAGTTATGTTCAGTACAAATGCAAGTCAAAGTTTTGATTATCTGATCCAACATGAACTGCAGCTTTTTTCTGAGGCAACAAATGGGAAGTACTTGGGGCTGCCATCTTATGTTGGAATCGAAAAAACTGTGTTTCACATATTTAAGGGACAAAGTAGTAGGGCGGTTACATGGGGGGCTTGATCGGTGTCTTTCTATGGCGGGCAAGGAAGTAGATATCAAGGTTGTTGCTCAGGCAATTCCAACATATGCCATGGCATGTTTTGACCTTACCAAAACCCTATGTGATGAGATAAGTCGGCTAATTTGTCATTACTGGTGGAACCAACAGAACGACAGAAATAAAATGCATTGGGTAGGATGGGAAAAAATGAAGCTTCCGAAGAAGGATGGAGGGTTGGTTTTTTGTGTTTTACACTCGTTCAATATGGAAATGCTGGCAAAGCAAGGGTGGCGGCTAATCCAAAATACCGAGTCCCTTTGTGTGCAAGTACTTCGGGCAAATACTACCCGGGCGGCGATGTGCTTCGAGCTGAACCGAAAAGTGGTATGTGCTATGTCTGGAGAAGCATTCTGAAGGGAGTGGAAGTCTTGAAAGCTGGTTTAATATGGAGAATTGGGGATGGTTCGAAGGTCATAATATGGGACGACCCATGGATCCCCCGCGGCGACACTCGCAGGCCATCGTCTCCGCAAGGGCAAGCCCTTTTGACCCGTGTCTCAGAGCTAATCGATCCCGGTGTAGGGAGGTGGGATGAGAATCTGGTGAGAGATTGTTTTCGGCCAGATGATGTGCAGGTAATTTTGAGTATTCCATTATGTGAACAGGCGAAGGATTTTTTGGCTTGGCACTATGACTCCAAAGGAGCCTTCTCTATGAAATCTGCATATAAAGTACATGTTAACTTGATCAAGAATGAAGCCACAAAACAGACTGGAGAGGGGTCTATACCTAATGTGCAAGTTTCTGATTTTCTTGGATCAATCTCGAAGGTCAAATGTCCTCCTAGAGTGCACCACTTCATTTGGAGGCTGGCTCACAATAGTCACTCAATGTACATGAACATCAACAAAAGAGGTGTGGAGCTGGATACTAGATGTGCAGTCTGTGCGAAATTGTTTGAGGATGGTGGCCATATGTTTTTCAAGTGCAACCTAGTCAAACAGAGATGGAGGGCACTGCTTCTTGAGGAGGAGTGTTACTAGCTATCTATGCTCAATTCGACAAGAGAAGTTGTGCAGGCTATTCTAAAACTCCCCGAGGAAAAGAAACTTTTGATCATAGCCTTTCTCTGGCTCTGGTGGACAGATCGAAACCATGGTAACCATGGAGAGAGGAGGAAAAGTGTTGAAGAATTCTAGTTTTCTGTTTGGCATCATGTTCAAGAGTGGAAAGATTTCTTGAGCTCAGATAGAGTCAGGCCAACTAGGGATAAAGCTAAGTGGGATCTTGTCGGTGTCAAAACCGACCGATCTCTGGTAGGGGGTCCCGAACTGTGCGTCTGAGGATCAAAGGTAACAGGAGACAAAGGGGACATGATGTTTACCTAGGTTCGGGCCCTCTTGATGGAGGTAAAACCCTATTTCCTGCTTGATTGACTTTGATGAATATTGGGGTTACAAGAGTTGATCTACCTCGAGATCATAATGGCTAAACCCTAGATGTCTAGCCTATATGAATTCTAATGATCCTTACGGACTAAACCCTCTGGTTTATATATGCACCAGAGGGGTACATAGTCGGTACATGAGGGAACGAAACAATACATCCGGACTCCAATATTGCCTTCCACGCATCCAAGAGTCCTATCCGAACACGGAGGATAACCTTCCACTCTATCTTCACGGCCCATCAGCCCAGCCCATGCTTGAATAGGTTGGACACCTGTGGACCCCTGAATCCATGTCTCCCTCAGTAGCCCCCGAACTTCCCTTCAATGACGACGTAGTATCCAGTTTTTGTCTTCGGCTTTGCAAGGTGGGTTCTTCATTATACTTCGGACAAACGACAGTCTGGCTCTGACCTTGATGTGCCGCTTTTATGATTCCTTCTTGTGGTCACTTTGGTTTCCACGTGCCGAATGAATACGAACGGTCCGTGATTTTTTGCAAATAAGCCCCTCACCACGCTCGAACGGCATCTATATAAGGAGACTTAGATCCCCAAATGCCATCTCACATCGCGCACAGAAAAAACCGTCAAGATTAGCCATGAACAAAATCTCCCAACATGGCCAGCGCTCCAGGCTCCTCTTCACGCCCCCATGGCCCTCAGGAGGGTGATTGGTAGAGTTGCTCAGTGCCTCATCTTCAGCTGAGCGGACTCCAGACGCAGGGCTATCTTCCCCCTCGTGGATCTAGTCCCCATTCAAGCGGGATTGGCCTCAATCGGCAATGATGCGATGGCTGAGAACTTCCCCAACCCCAATAAGGAGGAGAGGGTGTGCTTTATCCTGTTCCTATTGCGGGCCTAGGATTTCCAATCCACCCCTTTCTCCAGGGCCTATTGGAATTTTACGGCATCCAACTGCACAACCTCACCCCAGGTCCGATCCTGCACATCTCAGGCTTCGTTGACCTCTGCGAACTGTTCTTAGGCATCGAGGCCCATTTTGAACTATGGAGGAAGTTATTTTGCCTTGTTCCCCGCCATCGAGGAGGCTCTATTTTTGAAGTAGGCGGTTCCGAAGTATGTCGTATAGCCGGATCCGGATACCTCATAGGAACTCCCAAAGAAGTATACCCACAGTGGTCTTCGGAGTGGTTCTATATAGATGACGTCCCACTGCCGGACCTAGTTCGGCGCGGCCTTCCTGAGTTTTCCAGTGCCCCTTTAAAGAAGCATTTCAACTGGCGTCCCCGAAGTCCCAAGGAGGAGGACAGTGCAGAAGTAAAAAGGTTGATTAGCAAGGTCAGGTTAATAGCCCATATCGAGCTCTCGATAATCGAGGTTATGGCTATTGTAATAAAGAGGTGCGTCCAACCTCTCCAATCCAGAGTAACTCCCTTATGGTGTTACAATGGAGAAGATGACGTGTCCCGTTACAAACAAAAGGGTCCGGATACCCCTGCTGAACTGGCAACAATCTTGGTTGATCTGTATAAGGGTGAAAAAGAAGATTTCCTCCTCTTGAACTGCCGAGAAGGCTTTTCCATGTACAACACCATAGAATGGGTAAGATTTTGATCGTCTGTGTTGCCTTATTGTTGTCACAGATACTAATCCATTTTTGCCCTTTTTTGCCATAAATAGTCATGTAGGAAGATGACCGAGGACGTCCACTGTCCTGCTCCACAGCCAGAGGATCATAGCCGCGATGAAGACCCTGGCTTTCATGATGATACGGACATATACATAGAGTTCGATGATGGGGTATTTTATCAAGCGAGCCTTGACGGCTCGAAAGTGGCTATCACCGCCAACTACCCCTGCCTCTATCCCTTCTGCATCGTAAGTATTCGGAGGGCTCTTAAAAGAAAATCCCTATTTGCACTTTTATCCATTATACTGATTTGGGTTTTAATAGGATCGGCGCTCAGCGGACCGTACCTCCTCAAGGGAGGCCCCTACACAAGGTCGTCGTTCAAAACGAAAAGGGACTGGGAGTGCTGCAGAAACCTCACAGTATCCCAAAAGGTATGTTTGTTTAATACATGCCTAGGCATGAGTCTGGATTGTTAAAAGTCTCCTTTTATCCTTGATATCAGGAGAAGTACGCGATAGACGATGGGAAAACACCTAGTTAGCCGTATGTCCGCCAATCCGGTGTCGGACTCGCCAACTAGGACGAGAGCCGATGCAATGCCAGTTCCGCCTCCTTAAGAGGATTCGGATGACGTATCTATCACGAATTCCGAAGTGGAGAGCGTGATGAATCACCGTCAATTGAAAGAGGCTATGCGCTCTCCGGCCTTTTCCGAGCAAGAGTTTACCGCACTCGGCTCGGTGGATGCATACATCAGAGCCGCTCGAGACGGACTTGCCGGAGTCACTCAGTTGTTCTCAAAGGATATACAGGTAAAAGTTTACGCAATTTTTGATAGTCATATGCCAGTAGCCCCCGAGACTTGAAGCGGTGAGGTAAACCGATTTAAGGATCGATATGACCCACAGGTTCTCAAAGAGAAAAATACTACGCTATCCCAGGAGCTAAAGGTCAATCAGACGCAGCTGAATGTTGTCACCACCGAATTGGTGGAAATGAAAAAGGCCGCAATGAGTGCATCCGGGAAGAAAAAACACGAGGGGGAAAAGATAAACAATCTGAAGAGATAGAGAGCTTAAAGACTCAGTTATCGGCCGCTCAGAAAGAAAGTGAGAAGCTGAAAGGCGGTATATTCGGTATGTCTTCCCTCCATTGTTAAACCACCATAGGGGCTCATGTTTAGTCCATAGTTTGGAATGTCATGACTCTGTTGCTTTACAGGATTGTTAACTGGTCGCCCGGAGGAAGAGGTATCCGGATTTCAAGGCGACGTGCTGAAGGAACTATCCGTGGTACATGCTTGGGCCTGGAAATCCATGAGGAGTATGGTGAGGGCATTATGGCCATCTGATACCCCTCCAGAAAGTATGGAAGGCTTGGCAAACTTATTCAAAGGTGCCCGGCACCGATTTGAGCTATGGAAATCTGCCTGCCATGAAGGCGCACGAGAAGCCTGGGCCATGGTGAAGACACGTTTCACCAAGCTGGATCCAAATCATATGGCCCGAGTGGGGCCACAGGGACCAGACGGGGAAGAAATTCCAGTTAATTTGGTGTATGACCAAGTAATGATAGCTGTGAAGTATTCGTAGGAGGACTGTAGGTCAGACAGTCTTATAGATGGAATAGATAAGGAATAGGTGTGTGATGTAATGTATTCATGTACATTATGATCAATTTGTACCTTCATCCAAACATGTGAAAAGTTTTTGTCATCGCAGGCTTTCGGCTTTAAACTCCGAACCAAAATGGTGGAGTTTTTTCGGATACTATTTGAAAAGAAGCATTCATTACGTCCGGAAACTAGGCAACCCAGTCACTGTGCTTGAGCAGACAAAAAGTTTAGTTCAAGATGTATGTTATATTACATATGTAAGAAACATCTTCCAAGGAAAATAGTTCCGTTAGGGGTTCCTTTCCTTGGGCTGGCATGCTGTAATTATGCGTGTCGCGGTGTTGGTCTGTGGTACGGTAAAAGGCGTCCCGTAGTGTTGGAGTGGTTACAATAATGTAACAATCTGTCGTTTGATTGCCGACCACTTATTCTCTTAAGAACGCTAGCTTTCGGCTTCACCCGTCTGACGTACATGTCCGGTGACCCGGTTGTAACAATCGCAGAGGCGCTCCCTTTACGCCCTAGATGAACAATCGGGAACGTAGGGCATAAACACAGGAGCAAGGCAACCCAGCTTGGCAAAAACTTAAGTCATAGCGGTGCATATAATGGCAAAAAGGATGTATATGAGCAAACAACACATATATTGTGAGCTCCAGGCTTGGGATAATAATAAGCTTCGGTTAAGGAAGCCCCCAGTCATGGTGGGTATATACATTTAAGGATGTGTACCCCTCAAGTGTTCGGCTTATCCGAACACATCATGGAAATCATATAAAAATGAAAAAACAAAGTTAAGAGGAGAAAAAGGAATGAAAAAGAAGTATGGCCGAACTTATGCGTAGAATCTTCAGAGCCGAGCAGCGTTCCATGGATTCGGCTCTAGGCGATTTTCCAATGCATTACGAAGGCGGTAGGATTCTCCTATGAGAACTTCATCTATAATGAAGGGACCCTCCCATTTTGGTTTGAGCTTGTCCTTCTTCTTCTCTCGAAGGCGTAAAACGAGTTCACCGACATTATAAGTCTTGGCCCGCACTTCTCTGCTTTGGTATCTCCGAGCCTGTTGCTGATAAAATGCGTAACGGGCTTATGCGATATCGCGTTCCTCCTCCAGGCCATCTAGATCGTCCTGCCGATCGAGCTCGGCTTCTCTCTCTTCATACATGCGCACTCGAGGTGAGTCATGAATAATATCGCAGGGAAAAACAACCTCTGCGTCGTACACCATGAAAAAGGGGGTGTATTCGGTCGTGTGATTGGGCGTGGTCTGCAGTCCCCAGAGTACGAAATCAAGTTCCTCGACCCAGTGTTTATCTGACTCCCGTAGGGATCGCACTAGTCTGGGTTTGATGCCGCTCATTATCAGGCCATTAGCCCGTTCGACCTGACCGTTTGTTTGAGGGTGATATACGGAGGCGTAATCGAGCTTGATGCCTAGGTTAGCACACCAATTTTCACCTCATCGGCTATGAAGTTAGAGCCATTGTCAGTAATGATGTTGTGCGGGACACCATAACGGTGTACAATGCCATATATAAAGTCGATCTCTGGCCCAGCTTCAGCCATTTTTACTGGTTTGGCCTCTATCCAGTTAGTGAATTTATCCACCATAACCAACAAATATTTCTTCTTATGGCTTCCTCCTTTAAGGGGTCCGACCATATCCATCCCCCAGACTACAAAAGGTCAAGTAATGGGGATTGTTCTTAGGGCAGTGGGAAGCATATGACTTTGATTGGCGAAAAGCTGGCATCTGACATAGCGTTGTACAAGGGCATGTGCATCTGCTCGGGCCGTTGGCTGAAACAAACCTATACGGAAGGCCTTACTTATGAGGGCCCAAGCTGCAGCGTGATGGCCACCGGGACCAGCATGTATTTCGGCCAAGAGTTGTTGTCCCTCCTCTTTGGATATACATCTTTGAAGAATTCCAGTAGTACTTTTCTTGTAGATTTCTCCTTTGTGAACTTTGTAGGCTTTAGAGCGTCGAACTATGCGACGGGCCTCATTCTGGTCATCCGGGAGCTCTTGCCTATTAAGGTAGGCTAGGAAGGGTTCGGTCCATGGAGCAATTACAGCCATGATTACATGGGCGGAAGGCGTCGTTTTGGTACCCGAGCCCCTGACGATATCATAATTGTGTTCAACATCCGGGGGTGTGATCGGCGCCGGACTGATATTTCCGCTCTCGTCCTGCCATACCATGGATTTCTTGAAGAGCCTTTCCACAAAGGTGTTAGGCGGGACGGGGTCGCGTTTAGCGCCCATTCGAGCAAGGATGTCCGCTGCCTGATTGCTGTCTCGAGCAACATGGTGGAACTCGAGCCCCTCAAACCAAAGCTGATATTTTGAGTATGGTGTTTCGGTATGCCGCCATCTTTGGATCTTTCGCATCAAATTCTCCATTTATTTGGGATATTGAGAGGTTCGAATCCCCATGCACCTCTAGGCGTTGAATGCCCATAGAAATAGCCATTCGGAGACCATGTAGTAGTGCCTCGTATTCAGCTCTGTTGTTGGAGTCCGTATACATTATTTGTAATATGTAGCAGACTGTGTACCCTGTAGGGGATGTTAAAATGACACCGACTCCCAATCCGGCTAACATTTTAGAGCCGTCGAAGTACATCACCCTGTTGGAGTATGTGTTGTACTCTTTAGAGTTCGGCTTCTGTCCATTCGGCGACAAAGTCGGCCAACACCTAAGATTTAATAGCTCGGCCTGGCCTGTATGTTATTTCAAATGGTAAGAGCTTGATGGCCCAATTGGCAATGCGGCCGGTGGCATCCCAATTGTTTATGATGTCGTTGAGCGGTACTTCAGACGCCACCGTGATTGAACATTCTTGAAAGTAGTGCCGCAGCTTCCGGGATGCCATGAAGACCACATATGCTATTTTCTGATAGTGTGGGTATCGAGATTTGCAAGGTGATGTCGGTGTCAAAACCGGCGGATCTCGGGTAGGGGGTCCCGAACTGTGCGTCTAGGCGGATGGTAACAGGAGGCAGGGGACATGATGTTTACCCAGGTTCGGGCCCTCTCGATGGAGGTAATACCATACGTCCTGCTTGATTGTTCTTGATAATATGAGTAGTACAAGAGTTTATCTACCACGAGATCAGAGAGGCTAAACCCTAGAAGCTAGCCTATGGTATGATTGTTGTTGTTGGTCCTACGGACTAAACCCTCCGGTTTATATAGACACCGGAGGGGGCTAGGGTTACATAGAGTCGGTTACAAAGAAGGAGATCTACATATCTGTATTGCCAAGCTTGCCTTCCACGCCAAGGAGAGTCCCATCCGGACACGGGATGAAGTCTTCAATCTTGTATCTTCATAGTCCAACAGTCCGGCCAAAGGATATAGTCCGGCTGTCCGGATACCCCCTAATCCAAGACTCCCTCAGTAGCCCCTGAACCAGGCTTCAATGATGATGAGTCCGGCGTGCAGATTGTCTTCGGCATTGCAAGGTGGGTTCCTCCTTCGAATACTTCATAGAAGATTTTGAACACGAGGATCGTGTCCGACTCTGCAAAACAAGTTCCGCATACCACCGTAGAGAGAATAATATTTCCACAAATCTAATCTGCTGACGTACCTCGTAGCGTGACATCACACCACAGCCAGGTCTTTACGGGTGTGGGTAACCCAAACGTGCCTATTGGTAGGACTCCTAGATCTTAGGCAAGTCCCAAACGGCCACGAGGAGGACGCTTGATATTCACCCTCTTTATAAAGGGGACAAGGCTTTTTCTTTTTTTTCCCTCGTGCTCAATCAAATCCTTTCCCCGCCTCGAGTTATAACACCCAAAGCTCAGGTCAGGTGCTTCGGACCTTCAAGTATGTCCGAATCCAACCTTCAAGGTTGGTGGATCCCCTCCTCTATCACGGAGGAGGACATCAAGAAGTTGAGAGAGGCCAGATATCTGACCGCTGAGATTTCGCATCGGCTGCCCGCCCGAGGGCAGGTCGTCCCTACTCCCGAACCCAACGAGAGTGTTGTGTTCGTCTCCCACTTCCTGCGAGGACTAGGCCTCGCTCTGGATCCCTTTGTTAGGAGTCTTATGTTCTATTATGGGTTAGATTTTCACGATCTAGCTCCGGATTCCCTTCTTCACATCTCGAAATTTATTGTCGTATGTGAGGCCTTCCTCCGCATTACCCCTCACTTCGGCCTGTGGCTCAAGACCTTCGATGTGAAGCCGAAGATGATCGAGGGGCAGCACGCAGCGTGCGGAGGCGCTTTAATAAGCAAAATCACTGACGCTCCATGGCCTAAGGGTTGCTTCCCGGAGGTGTCCGGATTGTGGCAACGGGAGTGGTTCTACATCAAAGCTCCCCGAAGTGCCAAGTGGGTAGCTGCCCCCACCTTTCGCTCGGGCCCCCCACCACAACCGATGTCATGGATCAGCAGGGGGCTGAGCTGGGGTCCAGCCAAGGACGTGCCAATACTGCAAAGCTGTATCCGAGATCTCTTTGAGAGAGATTTCAGTCTGGCTATGATAGTGCAAGTTATGCTAGTTCGTCGAATCCAGCCTTGCAAACGCCGGCCCCTTCGCATGTGGGAATTCAACCCGGAAGGACCGCGAGCTATTCAACATTTCCTCGGCATGACGCACGAAGAGATGTACAAATTGTTCTTCGGACCACAAATAATGTGTCCGGACATCACTGAGGATGCAGGTCTGAGCTGCAATCGCCCGGATACCCAAGTAAGTAACCCCGCATCCGAACACACTGTCTATTCATTTATCGCAACGTTTCCCTAAAAAAGCCGCTCTTCGACCAGGATTGGATAGCGAAGGCAAAGTTGACCAGGTGTCCGGCCCCCCTCCCTGAGACCTCACCAAATCCCGTGTTAACCAGGATGCTGGAGATCACGCCTGATCAAGCGCCCTCAGGAGAAGATAAAGGGGGGAACAAGGAGGCTAGTGCCTCCTGAAGGAGGTTAACCGGGGAGGAGGAACTGAAACTTCCTCTCTCCAGGGAAGGAAGAGAACTGCCTCTGAGGACCCGGAGACTATGGTCTCCAAACGGGGGAAGAAAACTTCGCCGGAGGGTCTTGCCCCGGGGGATACCCCGGTCGCACTATGCCCTCAAGGGGATCATCCCTCCACCGAGCTGTAAGTAAAAGGGTACTTAATAATGAAAATATCTCGCCTTACTTCTGAGGAAAATAACCGAAGTATTTATCTTGCAGTTCAGATCTTAGTCCTTCTCAGCAGAGCTCGTCTTCAGGGGATCTTCTTCCAGAGATGATGGAGAGCGAAACGCCTCCCCCCGCCATGCCGCCTCATGAGGCGGGTGACCCCGAGGTGTCGTCGCGGCGGGTTTCTCCTGATCCGGCAAGGCCAGAAGGTAATCCTATGGCCACCCGAAGTCCTCAGTATCCGGCTCTTGAAGAGAGCAATTTAAAGAGTCCGGCACCGTCTGGTGTGCGGTCGAACGTACTGAGGGATCTGCTAGAGCAAGCGACTATCTCAGAAGAGCACCGCACGTTGATGGGTGCGGTGATTGAAAGGATTTCATCCGCCGAAAGCGGGTTGCATGAAGCCTTTATGAGTCTACTGACGGGTTTGAGGTACGTAAAATGATGTACATTTTTGACAGTACCGCACATTTTTAGATGTGCCCCATGTAGATAGTAGCCCCTGAGACTCTAGTTGCCGTCAAAAACAGCAGCAAACAGAGGATCATAGTCCCAGGTAATAACCAGACCGCCTTTATGTGCAGGTGATTGAAGCTCCGGTGGCTAGCCGGACTGATGGGTTTGCCGAACTAAGGCGGCAACTGGATGCGGCAGATGCCGATATAGTGCTTGTTAACAAGCGGCTTGACGAGGCACAGGGTGAGTGATTTTTCTGGTGATTGTCACATAATAAGAGCAGCATGATGCCAGTATCTTTAATATGTTGTGACTGCAGATGGAGCTGCCACCGTGGAGACCCTTCAGGCGGAACTTGCCTGAGCCAAGGAGCAAGCAAGGAGTAGTAATACGGCCGCTTTAAAGGCGGCGGAAGAGTTAAGGGCTGAACAGGCCGCGCATTGCGAGAGCAAAGAAAAAATAGCCAAGATGGCTATAGAGTTAAAAGATGCTGCTCACCGTTGCCAGCTTCTTGAAGAAGAAAACCGGGCGAAGGCGACGGACCTGGAAAAAGGCCACGATGGCGACCAGAGACACCCGCTCTGCAATGAGAGCGAAGAAGGAGGAGCTGCATCAAGCCAAGGATATACGGCTGGGAAGCCCTTTATGCTGCGGAGGAAGTTTGGAGATCCTCGGTATGCCCCTCTGGACCGGCTATGGAGTTCTGCGGACGCATATCTGGACTTGGCGGCGAGTGCTGTCGATGCAGACGAATACTTCCGAGATAAAAAAGATCGCGAAGTGGACAAGCTATTCTGGTCACAATTTAACGTTCCACAGCATCCGCTTCCATTGACTGATCGGCTGGCTGAATGGGCCGAGCTGAATAGATTGTCCGGACTCGCAATGAGGTCTGTTGTGGATCATCTGTGGCCGGAAAGGCCAAAGCCGAACAGTTATTTTAGTTTGGTGCAGCAGTTCCTTGGTGCGGTGCCGCACATCAATGCAATGAAGAGGTCGGCGTGCGTAGAGGGTGCGCGGATGGCCCTTGCCCGTGTCAAAACATACTGGGCGGAGATGGATGCCACCACTGTTGCGGCGCAGGGTTCGGCCATAGGCCAAGTGGCTGCCGAGCACTATTTGAAGAAGTTCTTGAAGGCGCTCGTTCGATAGAGGCTCAGTGCTCGAAGAATATTATGTTTGAGTGACATGTATTCCCATTGTAAAAACAATGTTTTATTGAGTTTATCAAGGCTGTATTTATACTTCTGCCTGAAAGTACTATGATGCCTCCTGTGCGGCCGTTTATGTATATATGTATATAACCTGAAAGATGGCAGTCGTCGGCTTCATCCCCCATGCATATAATGCGGGGGTGCTCATAGAAGACGCATGTTCACACT
This sequence comes from Triticum urartu, assembly GCF_003073215.2. NCBI lineage: Eukaryota > Viridiplantae > Streptophyta > Magnoliopsida > Poales > Poaceae > Triticum > Triticum urartu. Next base: position 69,492,633 of record NC_053022.1, on the reverse strand, counting down.
TGATCCAACGTCTTGGTCCATTAAGGAGGTGATAGTGCAGCGAACTAGGCAATCGGACTATAATGCTTTAACGCTTTCACTTAGCCAAAGGAGTTTGACAGTGGGGCTACTATATAGCCCCTAGTGGCTCCGCGCTCATCCGAATTCGGGGTGTGTACATGCCTGGCCAGGAAACGGCCCTTCGTTAAGGCGGAGGAATCCCAAAGATTCCGCTAGGTCATCGAGTGGTTGACCAGTCTCACGCTATATCATGACAGCCAGTTTTCGGCTTTCTCTACTGAGGTGCTCGTCCGGATGAACCAAGGCACAATCGCAGTAGTTCTCCTGGTGCCGCCCTAGCCGATAGAGCGGAACGTAAGGCAGCAAAACACAGGAGCCGGGCAAACCCAACATTTGACCAAAGACATGATTCGGAGTTGATGCATATAAGGCCAAACTCGTGACGTCGAACACTCCCTAAGGTGTTCGGTCTTTATGATGTAAACCAGGCTAAACAGTGCCCTTTGTAATAAGTCCCTGGTGTCCAGGTACGTGCAATATTCTGACGTGGCCACATGCCAATACGTTAGCATCCTTCTCAATTGTATTGAGAATACGAGGGGTGTGTATCAACAAGAGACAGTAAAAAAGGTTGACGTAGGGTCTTAATCTAAAAAGAATCCTTGGAACGGGTCCTGCTGCACGTCTGCGCCTGTGTCTCCGTTGTGCCGTATCCTGGACGGGTGTAGCATGATGGTCATCTGTAAAAGACAGGAGCTTAGTTGAAAAGTTGTCGTGCAAAAGGTAGGTTATACTAAATAAACCATGTACAGTTTAAGATGAGTAAAGTTGAGCCTAATTGTCACTTGTTTGCACGCGTTGAGCCCCTTGTATTGATAGGGGTATAGCCATCAAACCTGTAACAATTATATATAGCTGCACCAGACTCGTCTAACCGTGTCTGTGGTCTTAACGACCTGTTAGATGCTCTAGTTGGTGAGGCCGTCTATTGTGCGGCTGCCAAGGCAGCCGCACGGTCTTCCGTGTGCAAGGAGCGCTCAATATTTCCATTTACTGTAATGATGCCACGTGGACCGGGCATCTTAAGCATGAGAGAAGCGTACTGCGGTATTGCGTTAAAGCGAGCGAAAGCTTCGCGTCCGAGTAGTGCTTGATAGCCACTTTGGAACGGAGCGATGTGGATGGTTAACTTTTCGCTGCGGAAGTTATCGGGAAAGCCGAATATAACCTCTAGTAGCAGGGAGCCCGTGCAATGGGCTTCTGGCCCTAGCGTTACTCCTTTAATGGTAGTGTTGCTATGGGTGATTTTTGTTGGGTCTATCCCTGATAACCCACAAGTATAGGGGATCAATTGTAGCCTCTTTCGATAAGTAAGAGTGTCGAACCCAACAAGGAGCTAAATGTAGAACAAATATTCCCTCAAGTTCTATCGACCACCGATACAACTCTACGCACGCTTGACGTTCGCTTTACCGGAAACAAGTATGAAACTAGAAGTACTTTGTAGGTGTTTTTGGGTAAGCTTGCAAGAAAGTAGAGAGCACATAAATAAAAGCTAGGGTTTTTTTAGATAAAGACACAACTAAATTAGTTTTAGTAAAGAGCTTTTGTCAACAAGAAGGTTATTTGTCCCTAGGCAATTGATAACTAGACCGGTAATCATTATTGCAATTTTATTTGAGGGAGAGGCATAAGCTAACACACTTTCTCTACTTGGATCATATACACTTATGATTGGAACTCTAGCAAGCATCCGCAACTACTAAAGATTCATTAAGGTAAAACCCAACCATGGCATTAAAGTATCAAGTCCCCTTTATCCCATACGCAAACAACCTACTTACTCGGGTCTGTGCTTCTGTCACTCACGCCACCCACCATAAGCAAATCATAAGCATATTGCAAACCCTATAGCGGGAATCCTTCACGCTTGAGCGACACGGAGAGCACCATAGGACAGCACCAATAATAAAACATACAACTCAAACCAATCACGATCATCAAATAGCCATTAGGACAAAACAGATCTACTCAAACATCATAGGATAGCCATACATCATTGGGAAATAATATATAGCGTTGAGCATCATGTTTAAGTAGAGATTACAGCGGGTAAGAGAGAGGTTACACCGCTGCATAGAGGGGGGAAGAGTTGGTGATGATGGCGGTGAAGTTGTTGGTGAAGATGGCGGTGATGGTGAAGGCCCCGGCAGCGCTCCGGCGCCACCGGAAGCAAGGGGGAGAGGCCCCCCCCTTCTCCTTCTTCTTCCTTGACCTCCTCCCTAGATGGGAGAAGGGTTTCCCCTCTGGTCCTAGGCTCCCATGGCGTGGGAGGGGCGAGAGCCCCTCTGAGATTGGATCTATCTCTCTGTCTCTCTCTGGTTCTGCGTTCTCTTCTGGCTCTGTTTCACCGTTTTGTATATATATGGAGATCCGTAACTCCGATTGGCCTGAAACCTTCGCTGTGATTTTTTTCCAAATATTACCTTTCTTGCGGCAAAAGAGCAGCGTCAACCGCCTTACGGTGGGCTCACGAGGGTAGGGGGCACCCCCTGCCTCGTGACCACCTCGGGCACTAGTTCGCGTTGATTTTCCTTCCGAATTTTCCATATTTTCCAAAAATAAGCTCCATCCGTTTTTATCCTGTTTGGACTCTGTTTGATATGGATATTCTGCGAAACCAAAAACATGCAACAGACAGGAACTGGCACTAGGCACTGGATCAATATGTTAGTCCCAAAAATAGTATAAAAAGTTGCCCAAAGTATATGAAAGTTGAATAATATTGGCATGGAACGATCAAAAATTATAGATACGACGGAGACGTATCAGCATCCCCAAGCTTAATTCCTGCTCGTCCTCGAGTAGGTAAATGATAAAAAAGATAATTTTTGATGTGGAATGCTACCTAGCATAATCTTGATCATATGTCTAATCATGGCATGAATATTAAGACACGAGTGATTCAAAGCAATAGTCTATCATTTGACATAAAAACAATAATACTTCAAGCCCACTAATAAAGCAATCATGTCTTTTCAAAATAACAAGGCCAAAGAAAGTTATCCCTACAAAATCATATAGTCTGGCTATGCTCCATCTTCACCACACAAAATACTCACATCATGCACAACCCCGATGACAAGCCAAGCAATTGTTTCATACTTTTGACGTTCTCAAACCTTTTCAACTTTCACGCAATACATGAGCGTGAGCCATGGACATAGCACTATAGGTGGAATAGAATATGATGATGGGGGTTATGTGGAGAAGACAAAAGAGAAAGTCTCACATCAACTAGGCGTATTAACGGGCTATGGAGATGCCCATTAATAGATATCAATGTGAGGAGTAGGGATTGCCATGCAACGGATGCACTAGAGCTATAAGTATATGAAAGCTCAAACTGAAACTAAGTGGGTGTGCATCCAACTTGCTTGCTCATGAACACCTAGGGCATTTGAGGAAGCCCATCGTTGGAATATACAAGCCAAGTTCTATAATTAAAATTCCCACTGGTATATGAAAGTGATAACTCAAGAGACTCTCTATATGAAGAACATGGTGCTACTTTGAAGCACAAGTGTGGTAAAAGGATAGTAACATTGCCCCTTCTCTCTTTTTCTCTCATTTTTTTCTTTTTTTTTCTTTTTTTGTAGGCTTCTTTGGCCTCTATCTCTTTGGGGGGGGGCTACTTTGGCCACTTATATTTTGATAACCTCACATGGGACAATGTTCTAATAGTGATGATCATCACACTTTTATTTACTTACAACTCAATATTACAACTCGATATCTAGAACAAAGATATGACTCTATATGAATGCCTCCGGCGGTGTACCGGGATGTGCAATGATCTAGCGTAGCAATGACATCAAAAAACGGACAAGCCATGAAAACATCATGCTAGCTATCGACGATAAATGCTCAAGTCATGTATATGATGATGATGGAAGTTGCATGGCAATATATCTCGGAATGGCTATGGAAATGCCATGATAGGAAGGTATGGTGGCTGTTTTGAGGAAGATATAACGAGGCTTATGTGTGACAGAGCGTATCGTATCACGGGGTTTGGATGCACCGGCGAAGTTTGCACCAACTCTCGAGGTGAGAAAGGGCAATGCACGGTACCGAAAAGGCTAGCAATGATGGAAGGGTGAGGGTGCGTTAATCCATGGACTCAACATTAGTCATAAAGAACTCACATACTTATTGCAAAAATCTATTAGTCATCGAAACAAAGTACTACGCGCATGCTCCTAGGGGATAAATTGGTAGGAAAAGACCATCGCTCGTCCCCGACCGCCACTCATAAGGAAGACAATCAATAAATAAATCATGCTCCGACTTTGTTACATAACGGTTCACCATACGTGCATGCTACGGGAATGACAAACCTCAAAACAAGTATTTCTACAATCCACAACTACCCACTAGCATGACTCTAATATCACCATCTTTATATCACGAAACTATTGCAAGGAATCAAACATATCATATTCAGTGATCTACAAGTTTTATGTAGGATTTTATGACTAACCATGTGAATGACCAATTCCTGTCATCTCTCTAAACAGATATAAGTGAAGCAAGAGAGTTTAATTCTTTCTACAAAAGATATGCCCACGCTCTAACAAATATAAGTGAAGCAAAAGAGCATTCTACAAATGGTGGTTGTCTATGTAAAGAGAAACAGGCAATCCAAACTTCAAATAATATAAGTGAAGCACATGAAGCATTCTATAAAGCCATACTCAAAAGATATAAGTGAAGTGCATAAATCAACCAAGGACTATCTCATACCAGCATGGTGCATAAAAGAAAAGTAAAAACCTAAATGCAAAAGACGCTCCAAGACTTGCACATATCGCATGAATGAAACGAATCCGAAAACATACCGATACTTGTTGAAGAAAGAGGGGATGCCTCCCCAGTATCCCCAAGCTTAGATGCTTGAGTCTCCTTGAATATTTACTTGGGGTGCCTCAGGCAACCCCAAGCTTGAGCTCCTGCCTCTCTTCCTTCTTCTCACATCGAGACCTTCTCGATCATCGAACACTTCATCCACACAAAACTCCAACAGAAAACTTGGTAAGATCCGTTAGTATAATAAAGCAAATCACTACTCTAAGTACTGTTGCAAACCAATTCATATTTTGTTTTTGCATTGTGTCTACTGTAATATAACTTTTTCATGGCTTAATCCACTGATATAAATCGATAGTTTCATCAAAACAAGCAAACTATGCATCAAAAACAGAATCTGTCTAAAACAGAACGGTCTGTAATAATTTGTACATTCACCATACTTCTGATACTTGAAAAATTCTTCCAAAATTAGGAAAAATAAACAATTTGTATAGAAAGACATTGCAAAAATAATCAGAACCATTTGACATTCCAGTAAAAAATTAAAATTCGCGCACTACAGCCAAAGTTTCTGTCCTGCACCGCACAGACCAACAAGCATCGTAAACATCCTAAAGGCAAACCTTGGCACATTACTTTTTTAATACAATGGAATTGTACAAGGGGATAATTATTTTTATTGAAAAAGTTTCTGTAATCAAGATTCATAAAGTTTCCGTGAGCATGAACAAAGTTCAAGGCTAGCTCCCACTTCAACAATGCTTGTCTCTATCACTTTCACTTTCCTTTTTGAAAAAGTTTTGGGTTCCCCTCTTTATTTTTGTTGTTTTTAAACTATATAAAAGCACTCAACATAAATAAATGACTCTCTAAAACTTCCGGGTTGTCTCCCTGGCAGCGCTTTCTTTAAAGCCATTAAGCTAGGCATGTAGTGCTCAAGTAGTGAATCCACCCGGATCCCAAGGTATATCAAAGCCAATTTGAATCAACAATGATTTGTAATTTAGTGGTGAGCACAAGGTAGCATATATCATGTAATGACGAAGTCTAACTCTCTTCCTATGCATCGGCATGTCATAAAAGAACAATTCATGCACACCTAGTAAAGGCCAATGCATAGTATAAACAGTTTCTTGCAATTTTATCATGTTGGAAACATAGAGAGGTGGAGATATAGTTCCTCTCTCATAATAATTGCAAGTAGGAGCAGCAAGCACATGCATATTATATCTATCAAAATCATCATGTGCAACGGTAAAAGGCAACCCATCAATATAATACTTAATAAAAGCAAACTTCTCTGATATAGTGTAATCGGGAGAATTCAAAAAGATAATAGGACTATCATGCGTGGGTGCAATAGCAACAATTTCATGTTTAACATAAGGAACTATAGCAAGTTCATCTCCATAAGCATAATTCATATTGGCATCTTGGCCACAAGCATCATCAAAAAGAGATATTTCAAAAGAATCAACGGGATCATAACAATCATCATAGCAATCATCCTACGGTAAGCACGAAGAGAAATTAAACAATGTATGAGTTGAAGAGTTACTCTCATTAGAAGGTGGGCATGGGTAGCTAATCTGCTCTTCCTCCTTTTGTTCTTCGCTCTCCTCCTCATCTTTTTCATCCAATGAGCTCATAGTATCATCAATTTCTTCTTCCACAGACTCCTGCAAAATATTAGTCTCTTCTTGGACAGCGGAGTAGTTCTCAATATATGGTTTAACATAAGCATTAGAAGCATAATTATCATATCAATATTTAAGTATAGCAAAAATTTCAGATTTGTGAAAATTAGCATAATACTTTTCAATCAAAGAAGCAATTTCATAAGCACCCTTAAAAGCAACAAATTCTTCAATTTGTTGAACATCATAGTAATTGTAAACACCCTTAGCATACAAAGATATGATTCCATTATCACTAAACTCACATTGATAGGGAAGGTGTTTCTTAGGGTTTACAGAGTAACAAGTAAAATCATAAATTTCACATAAATTCCAAGCATAGCATTGCAAACAACGAATTTGACCCAATAGAATTTTCCCTTTTTCAAATATTCGGTGTCGCACATAACAAGCATGCTCATCTAAGGATTTACCCTCAACTAAGCTAGTTGGGGTTTCAGCACGAGCACATAGGGATCGAAGATGATCCAAGTAATAAGCTTCAGCGGTGTGATAGATTTTGAGTGGTTCTTCAACCATTGGTTTAGTAGGTACAACTAATTTTTTTGGTATTTTGCGTTTCCTACCCATAACTAAAGATAGGAAACAACTAGGAACAGCAAATAAAAATTACTTAGTGATAAAGCAAACAAGCACACACGAGAATATTCACCCCACGCTATTGCTCCCCGGCAACGGCACCAGAAAAAGGTCTTGATAACCCACAAGTATAGGGGATCAATTGTAGCCTCTTTCGATAAGTAAGAGTGTCGAACCCAACGAGGAGCTAAAGGTAGAACAAATATTCCCTCAAGTTCTATCAACCACCGATACAACTCTACGCACGCTTGACGTTCGCTTTACCGGAAACAAGTATGAAACTAGAAGTACTTTGTAGGTGTTTTTGGGTAAGCTTGCAAGAAAGTAGAGAGCACGTAAATAAAAGCTAGGGGCTGTTTAGATAAAGGCACAACTAAATTAGTTTTAGTAAAGAGCTTTTGTCAACAAGAAGGTTATTTGTCCCTATGCAATTGATAACTAGACCGGTAATCATTATTGCAATTTTATTTGAGGGAGAGGCATAAGCTAACATACTTTCTCTACTTGGATCATATGCACTTATGATTGGAACTCTAGCGAGCATCCACAACTACTAAAGATTCATTAAGGTAAAACCCAACCATAGCATTAAAGTATCAAGTCCCCTTTATCCCATACGCAAACAACCTACTTACTCGGGTCTGTGCTTCTGTCACTCACGCCACCCACCATAAGCAAATCATAAGCATATTGCAAACCCTACAGCGGGAATCCCTCACGCTTGCGCGACACGGAGAGCACCATAGGACAGCACCAATAATAAAACATACAACTCAAACCAATCACGATCGTCAAATAGCCATTAGGACAAAACAGATCTACTCAAACATCATAGGATAGCCATACATCATTGGGAAATAATATATAGCGTTGAGCACCATGTTTAAGTAGAGATTACAGCCGGTAAGAGATAGGTTACACCGCTGCATAGAGGGGGGAAGAGTTGGTGATGATGGTGGTGAAGTTGTTGGTGAAGATGGCGGTGATGGTGAAGGCCCCGGCAGCGCTCCGGCGCCACCGGAAGCAAGGGGGAGAGGGCCCCCCTTCTCCTTCTTCTTCCTTGACCTCCTTCCTAGATGGGAGAAGGGTTTCCCCTCTGGTCCTTGGCTCCCATGGCGTGGGAGGGGCGAGAGCCCCTCCGAGATTGGATCTATCTCTCTGTCTCTCTCTGGTTCTGCGTTCTCTTCTGGCTCTATTTCACCGTTTCGTATATATATGGAGATCCGTAACTCCGATTGGCCTGAAACCTTCGTCGTGATTTTTTCCGAATATTAGCTTTCTTGCGGCAAAAGAAGAGCGTCAACCGCCTTACGGTGGGCTCACGAGGGTAGGGGGCACGCCCTAAGGGGGGGCGCCCCCCTACCTCGTGACCACCTCGGGCACTGGTTCGCGTTGATTTTCCTTCCGAATTTTCCATATTTTCCAAAAATAAGCTCCGTCTGTTTTTATCCCGTTTGGACTCCGTTTGATATGGATATTCTGTGAAACCAAAAACATGCAACAGACAGGAACTGGCACTGGGCACTGGATCAATATGTTAGTCCCAAAAATAGTATAAAAAGTTGCCAAAAGTATATGAAAGTTGAATAATATTGGCATGGAACAATCAAAAATTATAGATACGACGGAGACGTATCAATCCCCATTTTGCAGACTGTGTCCTGATATATCAGGTTTAAACTACTTCCGCCGTCCATCAGGACTCGTGTGAAGTGGTATCCGTCAATTATCGGGTCTAACACCAAGGCAGCCCATCCTGCATGCCGGATACTTGCCGTGTAATCCTGATGGTCAAAGGTGATCGGTTGAGACGACCAGTGGAAGAACTCCGCGGTGATAGGCCCTGGGGCATGTGTCTCTAGGAGCGCCGCTTTGTTTGTCCCCTTCGTTACGTGTAACACGTTTACCGTTTTGACTTCTGGTGGGAATTTCTTTTGTTCCCCAGTGCTTTGCTTGCGAGGCTCGTCCTCGTCTTCGCTTGGTGTATCCTGCCCCTTGTGTTCGGCGTTGAGTTTGCCGGACTGCTTGAAGACCCAACATTCTCTATGGGTGTGATTTGCAGGTTTATCGAGGGTGTTGTGGATCTGACATAGTTTGTCCAGAACCTTGTTCAGGCTGGACAGTTCGTCTCGGTTGCCTTTGGAGGGCATCTTTTGCTGACCTGGCCGAGAGCTTCTGAATCCGGCGTTTACCGCCGTGCTCTTCGGGCTGTCTTCTTTATTCCTGCGCTTGTTTTTGCTGCGTTGTGGCTTCCCGTTTCTGTCCCAGACTTCGGATGTACTTGGGTCGTTGGTGCTACATCGGGCTAACCAGTTGTCCTCGCCCACGCAAAAGCGGGTCATGAGGCTTGTTAATTCTGCCATTGTTCTCGGCTTTTCTTGGCCGAGGTGTCTGGCAAGCCATTCGTCTCGAACGCTATGCTTGAAAGCTGCTAAGGCTTCAGCATCCGGACAGTCGACTATTTGGTTCTTTTTAGTGAGAAACATGTTCCAAAGCTTTCGGGCTGACTCTCCAGGCTGTTGAGTTATATGACTTAAATCATCTGCATCCGGAGGTCGGACATATGTGCCTTGAAAATTTGCCCGAAAAGCGTCCTCGAGCTCCTCCCAACTTCCAATTGAGTTTTCGGGGAGGCCTTTCAACCAGTGCCTAGCTCGCCCTTTAAGCTTGAGGGGCAAGTATTTAATGGCGTGGAGATCGTCTCCACGAGCCATATGAATATGGAGGATGAAGTCCTCTATCCAGACTCCAGGGTCTGTGGTTCCGTCGTACGCCTCTATGTTCACTGGTTTGAATCCTTCTGGGAATTCATGATCTAGCACCTCATCAGTGAAACATAGTGGGTGTGCGGCACCCCTGTATTGGGATGCGCCATAGTGTTCGGACGGTTGTAGTATTCGGTGTTGGTTGTGTACTGTAGCGCGCTTCCTAGATCCATAGATAGATCTGGTTGCGTCAGATTTTTGACGCAAGTTCTCACGTAGAACGTGTGTTGACTTATGTGTGCCTTTGTTAGCCTCTCTATCGCGTTCACAGGGTGGTGGATCTGGCCGGTTGGCCGTATCACTTATCGGCTGTATGGGCTCTAAGGCCTCGTCGTCGAATTCCGGTAATAGCTTGCGCTTTGGATAGCTATTCGGGTGGTAGCTTCTACCATACTACTTGTTACTTTGTTCCACTTGCTATTGAGCGTATCTTGTGCGACCTTGAGCCTTTGCTTCTGTTTCTTCAGGCTTCTCGCTGTGGCAGTAAGCCTTCTGCAGAGGTTCTCTTGCTCCAAGTGTGTTTCTGGGATGATGGGTGCATCATCGTCCGGACTGTTTTCTGCCCTAGATGGGGATTGATGATGCTTATCTTTGGCGTCATCGTGTTCGGACGTCGGATCCGTACTAGGTTTGCTGTTTGCATCTTGATCGTCTTCTGCAACCGGGGTGGTGCAGTTGTCGTCTTTTCTGGAGTCGTGTGGACTATTGTTATCGCTGCTTTTTCTATGGCGGGACTTAGGGCGGCGCCGCTGACGTCGGCGCTTGGGTTGCTTCTTGGAGGGGTCATCCTCCGTTTTCTCGTCGCCATTGCCTTCGTTGGGGGTGTCCGCCATGTACACATCATGTGATGAAGCAGTGGGTGGTGGTTCCGGTTTGTCTCCGGCTTCGTTGTCCATACCGTCGAAGTCCTCGGAGCCAAAGTCGAGCATGTCGGTTAAGTCGTCGACAGTGGCTACTAAGTGGGTGGTGGGTGGGCGGCGAATTTCTTCGTCGTCCGCATCCCATTCTAGCCGGACATAGTTCGGCCAAGGTTCTCCTAACAGGGAGAGAGACCTTAATGAATTTAGCACATCTCCAAAAGGTGAGTGCTGAAAGATATCCGCGGAGGTGAACTCCATGATCGGCGCCCAGTCGGACTCGACGGGCACGGATATGAGCGGCTCGGAGTCCGTGGCCGAGGATGAATCCAATGGTTCGGCAACACGGCTCTCGTAAGGGGTGAAGTCAGTATCCGGCTCTATCGCCACTGAGAGTGCGGCTTCCATGGCGGGGTCCATCCCTCCGCTCTCGGATGGCGCGACTTGCTCCAGATTAAGGGCCGAAGTAGCTGCGGATGCGATCTCCCGAACACTGTCCGACGGTAGAGTTACGTCTTGCCCGTCGTGACTGCGCGACGCGCCCGACATGGGCTCGAATCCGCCGAATATCAAGTCTCCGCGGATATCGGCCGTGTAGTTCAAGTTTCCAAATCTGACCTGATGGCCAGGAGCGTAGCTCTCAATCTGCTCCAGATGGCCAAGCGAGTTGGCCCGCAGTGCGGAACCGCGAATACAAAGATCTGTCCGGAGAGAAAAGTCTCACCCTGGACTGCATCGTTACCGATGATTGATGGAGCCATCAAGCCTGACGATGACGACACAGAGGAACTCTCAATGAAAGCACCAATGTCGGTGTCAAAACCGGCGGATCTCGGGTAGGGGGTCCCGAACTGTGCGTCTAGGCGGATGGTAACAGGAGGCAGGGGACACGATGTTTACCCTGGTTCGGGCCCTCTTGATGGAGGTAATACCCTACATCCTGCTTGATTGTTCTTGATAATATGAGTAGTACAAAAGTTGATCTACCACGAGATCAGAGAGGCTAAACCCTAGAAGCTAGCCTATGGTATGATTGTTGTTGTTGGTCCTACGGACTAAACTCTCTGGTTTATATAGACACCGGAGGGGGCTAGGGTTACACAGAGTCGGTTACAAGGAAGGAGATCTACATATCCGCATTGCCAAGCTTGCCTTCCACGCCAAGGAGAGTCCCATCCGGACACGGGACAAAGTCTTCAATCTTGTATCTTCATAGTCCAGCAGTTCGGCCAAAGGATATAGTCCGGCTGTCTGGATACCCCCTAATCCAGGACTCCCTCAACCACACTCACCACCTGGTGAGTTGCAGATATGTAGAGCAGCATAGGTTCGCCAACATTTGGGGCAGCAAGGATTGGGTTGCTTGCTAACAAAGTCTTATTTCCTCCAATCCGGTTGTAGCCGCATCTGTCCATTCAAAGTGGTCGGTGTGTCGGAGCAGTCGGTAAAGTGGTAGCGCCTTTTCTCCTAATCTGGAGATAAAGCGGCTCAAGGCTGCCACGCACCTAGCTAGTTTTTGGACGTGCTTTAAGTCTGTTGGCGTTGCCAATTGTGACAAGGCTCGAATTTTGGCTGGGTTCGCTTCGATTCCTCTATTGGAGACAATGAACCCGACTAGTTTTCCGGCTGGGATGCCGAAAACACATTTTTCCGGATTGAGTCGTATGTCATATGATCGGAGGTTGTCGAATGTGAGGCGTAGATCGTCCACCAATGATTCGACGTGTTTAGTCTTGATGACTACATCATCTACGTATGCCTCCACTGTCTTGCCAATTTGCTTTTCCAGACATGTTTGAATCATGAGTTGGTAAGTGGCGCTAGCGTTTTTGAGTCCGAAAGGCATAGTGTTTAAGAAGAAAGGCTCATACGGGGTAATGAATCCCGTTGCAGCTTGGTCGGACTCCTTCATCTTAATTTGATGGTATCCGGAGTATGCATCAAGGAAACACAATGAGTCATGTCCTGCGGTCGTGTTAATGATTTGGTCAATGCGGGGCAGCGGGAAGGGGTCCTTAGGGCAAGCCTTATTGAGGTCCTTGAAATCGACACAAAGGCGCCAGGATTTATCCTTCTTCGGCACCATGACCAGGTTTGCTAACCAGTCTGGGTGTTTGATCTCTCTGATGAACCCGGCTTCAAGTAGCTTGGATGGCTCCTCCCCCATGGCTAGTCGTTTGGGTTCGAAAAAGCGTTGCAGCGTTTGCTTGATGATGTCTACTACACAACCTTCTTCTTGTAGACGTTGTTGGGCCTCCAAGTGCAGAGGTTTGTAGTACAGTAGCAAATTTCCCTCAAGTGGATGACCTAAGGTTTATCAATCCATGGGAGGCGTAGGATGAAGATGGTCTCTCTCAAACAACCCTGCAACCAAATAACAAAGAGTCTCTTGTGTCCCCAACACACCCAATACAATGGTAAATTGTATAGGTGCACTAGTTCGGTGAAGAGATGGTGATACAAGTGCAATATGGATAGTAGATAATGGTTTTTGTAATCTGAAAATATAAAAACAGCAAGGTAGCAAGTGGTAAAAGTTATCACAAACGGTATTGCAATGCTAGGAAACAAGTCCTAGGGTTCATACTTTCACTAGTGCAAGTTCTCTCAACAATAATAACATAATTGGATCATATAACTATCCATCAACATGCAACAAAGAGTCACTCCAAAGTCACTAATAGCGGATAACAAACGAAGAGATTATTGTAGGGTACGAAACCACCTCAAAGTTATCCTTTCTGATCGATCTATTCAAGAGTCCGTAGTAAAATAACATGAAGCTATTCTTTCTGTTCAATCTATCCTAGAGTTCGTACTAGAATAACACCTTAAGACACAAATCAACCAAAACCCTAATGCCACCTAGATACTCCAATGTCACCTCAAGTATCCGTGGGTATGATTATATGATATGCATCACACAATCTCATATTCATCTATTCAACCAACACAAAGAACTTCAAAGAGTGCCCCAAAGTTTCTACCAGAGAGTCAAGACGAAAACGTGTGCCAACCCCTATGCATAAGTTCACGTGGTCACGCAACTCACAAGTTGATCACCAAAACATACATCAAGTGGATCACGTGATATCCCATTGTCACCACAGATAAGCACATGCAAGACATACACCAAGTGTTCTCAAATCCTTAAAGACTAAATCCGATAAGATCACTTCAAAGGGAAAAATCAATTCAACACAAGAGAGTAGAGGGGGAGAAACATCATAAGATCCAAATATAATAGCAAAGCTCGCGATACATCAAGATCGTATCACCTCAAGAACACGAGAGAGAGAGAGAGAGAGAGAGATCAAACACATAGCTAATGGTACATACCCTCAGCCCCGAGGGTGAACTACTCCCTCCTCGTCATGGAGAGCGCTGGGATGATGAAGATGGCCACCGGAGAGGGATTCCCCCCCCCCTCCCACAGGGTGCCGGGACGGGTCTAGATTGGTTTTCGGTGGCTACGGAGGCTTCTGGAGGCGGAACTCCCGATCTATTCTGCTCCCCGATGTTTTTACGGTATATTGATATATATAGGCGAAAGAAGTCGGTTAGGGGAGCCACGAGGGGCCCACGAGGGTGGGGGCGCACCCAGGGGGCAGGCGCCCATCCCTGCCTCGTGTCCACCTCGAAGCTTCCCTGATGTCTACTCCAAGTCTCCTGGATTGCTTCCGTTCCAAAAATAACTCTCCCGAAGGTTTCATTCCGTTTGGACTCCGTTTGATATTCCTTTTCTATGAAACACTGAAATAGGCAAAAAAACAGCAATTTGGGTTGGGCCTCCAGTTAATAGGTTAGTCCCAAAAATAATATAAAAGTGTAAAATAAAGCCCATTATCATCCAAAATAGATAATATAATAGCATGGAACAATCAAAAATTATAGATACGTTGGAGACGTATCAGCATCCCCAAGCTTAATGCATGCTCGTCCTCGAGTAGGTAAATGATAAAAACAGAATTTTTGATGTGGAATGCTTCCTAACATATTTCTCAATGTAATTTTCTTTATTGTGGCATGAATGTTCATATCCGAAAGATTCAAGATAAAAGATTAATATTGGCATAAAAATAATAATATTTCAAGCATATTAACTAAGCAATCATGTCTTCTCAAAATAACATGGCCAAAGAAAGTTCATCCCTATAAAATCATATAGTTTAGTCATGCTTCATTTTCGTCACACAATTATGCTCTCATCATGCACAACCCCGATGACAATCCAAGCAATTGTTTCATACTTTAGTAATCTCAAACTTTTTTCAACTTTCACGCAATACATGAGCGTGAGCCATGGATATAGCACTATGTGTGGAATAGAATATAATGAAGGGGGTTATGTGGAGAAGACAAAAAAGGAGAAAGTCTCACATCGACGCGGCTAATCAATGGGCTAGGGAGATGCCCATCAATTGATGTTAATGCAAGGAGTAGGGATTGCCATGCAACAGATGCACTAGAGCTATAAATGTATGAAAGCTCAACAAAAGAAACTAAGTGGGTGTGCATCCAACTTGCTTGCTCACGAAGACCTAGGGCACTTGAGGAGGCCCATTGTTGGAATATACAAGCCAAGTTCTATAATGAAAAATTCCCACTAGTATATGAAAATGACAAAACAAGAGACTCTCTATCATAAAGATCATGGTGCTACATTGAAGCACAAGTGTGGAAAAAAAGGATAGTACATTGCCCCTTTTTTGGGCCTTCTTTTTTTGGCCTTTTTTTCTTTTCTTTTCTTTTTTATGGGACAATGCTCTATTGCTGATGATCATCACACTTCTATTTTTTACAACTCAATGATTACAACTCGATACTAGAATAAGATATGACTCTATATGAATGCCTCCGGTGGTGTACCGGGATGTGCAATGACTCATGAGTGACATGTATGAAAGAATTATGAATGGTGGCTTTGCCACAAATACGATGTAAACTACATGATCATGCAAGGCAATATGACAATGATGATGTGTGTCATAATAAACGGAACGGTGGAAAGTTGCATGGCAATATATCTCGGAATGGCTATGGAAATGCCATAATAGGTAGGTATGGTGGCTGTTTTGAGGAAGATATAAGGAGGTTTATGTGTGATAGAGCTTATCGTATCACGGGGTTTGGATGCACAGGCGAAGTTTGCACCAACTCCCAAGGTGAGAAAGGGCAATGCACGGTATCGAAGAGGCTAGCAATGATGGAAGGGTGATAGTGCGTATAATCCATGGACTCATCATTAGTCATAAAGAACTCACATACTTATTGCAAAAATCTACAAGTCATCAAAAACCAAGTATTACACGCATGCTCCTAGGGGGTAGATTTGTAGGAAAAGACCATCGCTCGTCCCCGACCGCCACTCATAAGGAAGACAATCAAATAACACCTCATGTTTCAATTTTGTTACACAATGTTTACCATACGTGCATGCTACGGGACTTGCAAACTTCAACACAAGTATTCCTCAAATTCACAACTACTCAACTAGCACAACTTTGATATCACTATCCCCATATCTCAAAACAATCATCAAGTATCAAACTTCTCTTAGTATTCAATGCACTTATATGAAAGTTTTTATTGTGCCTAAAAGCAAACTGCCATGTTCTTCTAAAGTACCCTCAGAATAATATAAGTTAAACATGAGAGATCAATTATTTCTATAAAATAAAACCACCACTGTGCTCTAAAAGATATAAGTGAAGTACTAGAGCAAAAACTATATAGCTCAAAAGATATAAGTGAAGCACATAGAGTATTCTAATAAATTCCAATTCATGTGTATCTCTCTCAAAAGGTGTGTATAGCAAGGATGATTGTGGTAAACTAAAAAGAAAAGACCCAAATCATACAAGATGCTCCAAGCAAAACACATATCATGTGGCGAATAAAAATATAGCTCCAAGTAAAGTTACCGATAAACGAAGACGAAAGAGGGGATGCCTTCCGGGGCATCCCCAAGCTTAGGATTTTTGGTGTCCTTGGATTTTACCTTGGGGTGCCTTGGGAATCCCCAAGCTTAGGCTCTTTCCACTCCTTGTTCCACAATCCATCAAATCTTTACCCAAAACTTGAAAACTTCACAACACAAAACTTAACAGAAAATCTCGTGAGCTCCGTTAGCAAAAGAAAAGAAAACACCACTTCAAGGTACTGTAATGAACTCATTCTTTATTTATATTGGTTTTAAACCTACTGTATTCCAACTTCTCTATGGTTTATAAACTCTATTACTAGCCATAGATTCATCAAAATAAGCAAACAACACACGAAAAACAGAATCTGTCAAAAATAGAAAAGTCTGCAGTAATCTGGAACTAACGCAAACTTCTGGAACCCCGAAAATTCTAAAATAAATTACTGGAAGTGATAAATTTATCTATTAATCATCTTCAAAAAGAATTAACTAAATATCACTCTCCAATAAAAAATGGCAGCAAATCTCGTGAGCGCTAAAGTTTCTACTTTTTACAGCAAGATCACAAAGACTTTCCCCAAGTCTTCCCAGAGGTTCTACTTGGCACAAACACTAATTAAAACCATAAAACCACATATAAACAGAGGCTAGATGAATTATTTATTACTAAACAGGAGAAAAAGGCAAGGAAAAAATAAAATTGGGTTGCCTCCCAACAAGAGCTAACGTTTAACGCCCCTGCTAGGCATGATGTTTTCAATGATGCTCACATAAAAGATAAGAATTGAAATATAAAGAGAGCATTATGAAGAATATGACTAGCACATTTAAGTCTAACCCACTTCCTATGCATAGGGATTTTTTGAGCAAACAACTTATGGGAACAATAATCAACTAGCATAGGAAGGCAAAACAAGCATAACTCCAAAACTTTAAGCACATAGAGAGGAAACTTGATATTATTGCAATTCCTACAAGCATATATTCCTCCCTCATAATAATTTTCAGTAGCTTCATGAATGAATTTAACAATATAAATGTCACATAAATCATTCTTTTCATGATCTACAAGCATAGAAATTTTATTACTCTCCACATAAGCTAAATTCTTCTCATTCGGAATAGTGGGAGTATCATAAGAAACTCGAATACTATAAATTGTTTCCACATTAAAAGAGTAATATTCAGGAAAAGGGTAATCATAATCATGACAAGTTTTAATATAATCATCACTACTTTTTATAGCATATGTGTCATCACAATAATCATCATAAGTAGCAACTTTGTTCTCATCATAATCAATTGAAACCTCTTCCAAGATAGTGGAATCATTACTAAATAAAGTCATGACCTCTCCAAATCCACTTTCATAATTGTCAAAATAAGATTCAACATCCTCCAAAATAATGGGATCATTACTTCCTAAAGTTGAAACTCTTCCAAACCCACTTTCATCAATATAACCATCATAAATAGGAGGCATGCTATCATCATCATAAATTTGCACATCAAAACTTGGGGGACAAAAAATATCATCTTCATCAAACTAGCTTCCCCAAGCTGTGGCTTTGCATATCATTAGCATCATGGATATTCAAGGAATTCATACTAACAACATTGCAATCATGCTCATCATTCAAATATTTAGTGCCAAACATTCTAATGCATTCTTCTTCTAGCACTTGAGCACAATTATCGGAATCCTTATTCTCACGAAATACATTGAAAAGGTGAAGCATATGAGGTACCCTCAATTCCATTTTTTAATTTTCTTTTATAGACTAAACTAGTGATAAAACAAGAAACAAAAAGATTCGATTGCAAGATCTAAAGATATACCTTCAAGCGCTAACCTCCCCGGCAACGGCGCCAAAAAAGAGCTTGATGACTACTACACAACCTTCTTCTTGTAGACATTGTTGGGCCTCCAAGTGCAGAGGTTTGTAGGACAGTAGCAAATTTCCCTCAAGTGGATGACCTAAGGTTTATCAATCCATGGGAACCGTAGGATGAAGATGGTCTCTCTCAAACAACCCTGCAACCAAATAACAAAGAGTCTCTTGTGTCCCCAACACACCCAATACAATGGTAAATTGTATAGGTGCACTAGTTCGGCGAAGATATGGTGATACAAGTGCAATATGGATAGTAGATAATGGTTTTTGTAATCTGGAAATATAAAAACAGCAAGGTAGCAAGTGGTAAAAGTGAGCACAAACGGTATTGCAATGCTAGGAAACAAGGCCTAGGGTTCATACTTTCACTAGTGCAAGTTCTCTCAACAATAATAACATAATTGGATCATATAACTATCCCTCAACATGCAACAAAGAGTCACTCTATAAGTGCATCTAGTACCCCTTAGTGATTTTGGTGTATTGAAGACTTATAGGTTAAGGGACTAATGCGTGTGTGAGTGTACATAGGTCTATAAGTCTATGAGAAGTTTGATATTTACAGGAAAAGTCGATCCCTAAAAATGAATATCTTCGACTGAAGATTTTGGTATTTCTGAAGACCTTCATGAAGACTTTGAAAGTGAAGAAATTGGTGTGTCCGTGAAGACTTGATATTCATGCGAGGAATATGAAGCTTGAAGACTTTCGTTTTCATAGTTTTGTTTTTCTCTTTCTTGAGTCATAGGAAACACCGTACTGTTAAAGGGGGTCGAGGAAATACTAAGGAAAAATTTGCATGTGATGCTCAACTCAAAACCCTACACCTACCAATCCCTTCGAGTGAAGCCATTGAAAATCTCATACAGTTCAGTCAATTTCTTCAGTGACAGAGACGAAGTTCTTCTGGTCTCTGAGGAATTTGTCATGACTGAGGAGTTAGGAATTCGCCAGTGCGGATTGCCTACACAGTGAGGAACATGATAGCCCTGAGGATTTTGGTACTCAAAATTCCGACCGTTGTTGTGCTATGCGCCAGCTGTTCCAAAATATCTATCCACCTAACGGTCATATCATTGAAGGGCATTTATGTCTTATCATGTCGGGCTTCTCCCTAGGCTATAAATAGCCGCCCCCTACAACCACTAGCTGGTTGGCTGCTCCGAGAGAAACTGACACTTGTCATTTGAGAGCAACCCATCCTCCGAGGACTTTGAGCGAAAATCATCAAGTGAGGAAAAACCAAAAATCCAAAACCCAAACACCTACAAACCCCAAGTGATTGAGCATCACTGAAGAGATTGATCCTGAGTGGATCCGACGCTTGTTACCTTTGAAGACTGTGCTTCTTCCAGACGGTTAGGCGTCATGGTCTAGAGCATCCAAGAGGAATTGTGGATCGCCGAGTGACCTAGTTTGTGAAGGTTTGGAAGTCGCCTGAAGGCTTACCACGAGTGATTGGACGAGATCTGTGTGACCTTAGTTCAAGGAGAATACGGTGAGGACTGGGTGTCTTGGACTAAGTGTCCTTGACTGGGTGTCTGGGACTGTGTGTCCTCGAGTTTAAATACTCAGCCGCTCCAACCAAACATACAACTGAGACAGCTGTTGGAACTGGTCTACCAAATCATTGTCTTCACCGAGCTTACTGGTTCTATTTCCTCAACTCTTTCATTTCCTCATATCTGTGCTGTATGTTTGTTCATATCTGTGTTTGAAGACTTTGACTGAAGACTTTCTCAATTTCCTCAGTTCAATTTCTTCAGTCTGTTTGTCTTCATCCTGTGTTATCATGTGATTACGCTTCCTGTACTCTGTGCCTATCTTCATTTCATCATGATGACTATGCTTGTATTCTGTTATGTTTACCCTTGAGTACTTATTCCGCTGCTAATAGTTCTTCACTAAGGAATTTCCTCACCGGCAAATTCCTCAGTGAAGAATTTCATAAAAATCGCCTATTCACCCCCCCCCTCTAGTCGATATAACGCACTTTCAATTGGTATCAGAGCAAGGTACTCCCTTGTTCTGTGTGATTTTGGTTTAACCGCTTGGAGTTTTAGTTATGTCGATCGCAGGTATGATCAAGGTCTCTGCTGGGTGTCCTACCTTCGATGGGACGGACTACCCCTACTGGAAGAATAAGATGCGAATGTATCTTGAAGCAATTGATAACGATCTCTGGTATGTTGTGGAAAATGGTGTTCCCTCAGTCACACCTTCTCTGAATGCTGCCGATGTGAAGAGATTCAAGCAACTCGACTCTCAAGTGAAGAATATCATATGTGGCCTCTGAGCAAAGGACAGTATGGCAGAGTGAGTGCTTTGGAAACAGTGAAGCTTATCTGGGACAGGTTGTCCAAAGTGAATGAAGGAGTCTCAACTCAGCGTGACTCTCGAGTTGATGTTCTTCGCAATCTCTTCAACCGCTTCAAAATACTCGACAATGAGAATGTTCAACAAACCTTCGATCGCCTCACTGACATCTCAAATGAGCTTCAAGCACTTGGTGCCACTGACATCACCAACCATGAGGTGGTGAAGAAATTGCTGAGATCGCTTGATTCCTCATTTGACACTCTGGCATTGATGATACAAGAACGTGCTGATTACAAGTCACTTGATCCCGCTGATATTCTCGAGAGACTAAATACTCATGAGTTCCAACTTGATGAAAAGAGATATCTCTATGGTTCAAGCTATGGCAGAACATGTGCACTGAAGGCCAAGGCAGTATCTGAGTCCGAAGATGAAGACTTTGGTCGCAGCCTTGGTGATCCTGAAGAACTAAGACATGATCTGGCTCTGCTCGTGAAGAAGTTCCAAAAGTTCTCAAGACGTGGTCGCCTTGGAAGATCCTCAAGGAGCAATGATTCTTCATCCAATGACTACAAGAAGAGGCTCTGTCACAAGTGCAAGAAACCTGGACATTTCATTCAAGATTGTCCTCAGTGGGAAAAGGAATCAAAGAAGAAGAAATACAAGGATTACAGTTCTGATGATGCAAAGAAAAAGAAGAAATCCACAAAATCCTCATCATCAAAATCATCAAAGCCTTCATATCACAAGAAGAGCAGCTCCAAGAAGGCCAGGGCATTCATTGGCAAGGAAATGGACTCTGAGGCTGAATCTGAAGAAAATGAGGAAGAGGAGTCGTCTGAGGAGTCCGAATCCGGAGTGGCAAGCGTAGCTCTCGCTACTGCATTCGTCAGCAAGTCTATCTTCAACACTGAAGAAAATGACCTCACCAACAAGGCTGATGAAGGCGATGATGATTACGCTCCCACCTATTGCTTCATGGCAAAGGGTGCCAAGGTACTCAAATATACCTCCTCTGAATCAAGTGAGAATGAATCTGATGAAGACCTTAAACCCAGCTATTCTAAACTTGCTAAGATTGCTATAAAACAACAAGGGGCTTTAGAAAAGGTTCAAAACATGCTAAATAAAAGTGATGATATGTTGGGTGAAGAAATGGATCGCACTGAAACTTTGACTGAAAATCTTAAGAGACTTCAGTCCAAGCTTGACAAACTTCAAAGTCATCATAACACTCTCTTATCGGATCATGAGAAGCTTTCTTATGAATTTCTTCAAAGAAATCAAGACCTTGAGAAGCTAAGAGTGAGTTATGAAGATCTTCAGAAGGAGCGTGATTCATTACTTGCTCAACAAATCAGCGCATCTCAGGAAGAATTTGTTCCTCCATGCTTGAAGTGCATTGAACGTGAATCTGCTAATTCTTCACCTGAATGTTCAAATGCCGCTAATGTTTCGAATTCTTCACATGCCTCTGCTATCACTAATTCCTCATCTGAGGACATTGCTAGTATCACTGGCGATGCAGGGCTGAAGGAATTGTACACGACAGGCATGTACAAAAGCCTCAAAGGGCATCAGGCTCTTTGTGATGTGCTTAAAAAGCAGATCCTCAACAGGAACCCTAGGAAAGAGGGTATCGCCTTTGAGAGGAAAATCAATGCTGATGGTACATATTGGAAGCCTGAGCAGTACCCCAAAACTACATGGGTTGCTGCAAAGGGACCTCCAGTTGATCCATCTAACTTATCTAGATTTGCATGTGAATCTCCTCATTCTGATGATGAGTCAATTGACTCCAACTATAAGCTATTCAAAAATCAGAATGGTGAAGTATTTGCTAGATATGTTGGCACTAACTGCAGGAACGGCTCCCCTGTGAAGAAAATCTGGGTTCCCAAAAGATGCCTTGAAAATCTTCAGGTGAATGTCATCATGACGCCACCTGTGAAGAATAGGAACCCCAGATCAAATTCTTCATATGGATCAAAGTCCTCATATGAACATCATCGTGCTAACCCGTCTGTTTCGCAGGGAAGATCTAAGGATTATGGATATGTGCATTATTCTTCAAATCATTATGTCCATAAGTCCTCGAAGAATTTCTCTGCTTACTCTTATGCTTACTCTAACCCCTCTTATGTGAAACGAAATGGACTAGCTTCTATGCCATCCTTCTCGTATGGAGCTCGCAAAATGATGAACTCTTTGCCACCCCTTCAGATGTGGGTGGTGAAGAAAAAGAACTAATCTCTTCTGCAGGGTCAGGTCTCCAGACGCACATAATCGTCTGAAGAATTTGCTGGAGACCTGAGCATGCCTGAAAGGACGCAGGCTAATCATGAAGAAATGAACTTTCATTTCTCACGTCCTCATATTGCTTTATCAGTTCTTTTACTTGATGAAATTGATCTGATGAATTGATGTCATATTCTTCACTGATGAAGTATATGAGTTTGTAAGCTGCACTAATTCATCTGCAGGATGATCAACCCAAAGCCACTGAGTGGGTCCTCGATAGTGGATGTACAAACCACATGACTGGTGACAAGAATCTATTGATGGATGCTCCATTATCTCCGTCGCATCTGAAGCATATCATCTTTGCTGACAAAGGCAAAAGTCAGGTATTGGGTCTAGGTAAGGTTGCGATTACAAAGGATCGACACATGGACAAAGTCATGCTTGTTGAGTCCTTAGGATACAACCTTATGTCCGTCTCAATGCTTTGTGATCTTGATATGGTTGTTGTCTTCGGCAAGTACCGTTGTGTTGTGGTTATGGAAGCTGACAATTCCAAAGTCTTTGAAGGCTTTAGGAGAGGAGACATGTATATTGTTGATTTCTCTACAGGACCACAACCAGCCGTGTGCTTACTTGCAAAAGCTTCAGAAGGCTGGCTCTGGCATTGACAACTTGGTCATGCAGGCATGAGGAATTTGCACACGCTAGCGAAGAAGAAGCATGTCATTGGCATCGAGAATGTCAAATTCCTCAAGGATCACCTATGCGGAGCCTGTGAAGCTGGGAAGATGACCAAGGCCAAGCATCCAGCGAAGACTATCATGACCACCACTCGCACATTTGAATTGCTTCACATGGATCTCTTTGGTCCTAATCATTATTCTGCTATCTCAAATGAAGCATCTCAATATGGCTTCATTATTGTTGATGATTATTCTCGTTACACATGGGTACACCTTGTTACTTACAAACATGAAGTGCAGGAAGTCTTCAAATGATTTTCCTCGAGGGCTTCAACCAACTTTGGTGTGAAGATCAAGCACATCAGAAGTGACAATGGCACTGAGTTCAAGAATTCTGGTCTTAATGACTATCTTGATGAACTTGGTATCACTCATGAGTTATCTGCTCCTTACACTCCTCAGTAGAATGGCGTCGTGGAGCGCAAGAACAGGACTCTTGCTGAGATGGCTCGCACTATGTTTGATGAATACAAAACGCCTTGTCGTTTCTGGACTGAGGCAATTGATACTGCGTGCCACATCATCAACAGAGTATATCTTCACAAATTCTTCAAAAAGACTGCCTATGAACTCCTCACTGATAAGAAACCCAATGTAAGTTATTTCAAAGTCTTCGGTGCTAAATGTTGGATTAGAGATCCACATCACAACTCAAAATTTGCACCGAAAGCACATGAAGGTTTTATGCTTGGTTACGGAAAGGACTCGCACACCTACAGAGTCTTCAACAACGTTCTTCACAAAGTTGTTGAAACTGTAGATGTGCGGTTCGATGAAACTAATGGCTCGCAAAGAGAGCACCTACCTACTGTGATAGATGAACCAGTACCTGAGGAAACTATCAAGTTCAATGCTACTGAGGATGTCATTCCTACTGAAGAATCTGCTGAAGAATTCATTCCAGAACATGAAGAACATCAAGCTAATGCACCTGAAGAAAATGATGCTAAAGAAAATGCTGATCAAACTCTTCAACGACAACCAGCTCATCCTCGCATTGCAAAAGAAGTGCAAGTTGAAAAGATCATCAATGACATCAAAGCGCCAGGTCCTCTCACACGCTCAAAAGCTTCACATTTGTCTAACTTTTGTGGGCAGTATGCTTTTGTCTCTATTACAGAGCCCACTAAGGTAGATGAAGCATTTCTAGAGCCTGAGTGGATTCAGGCCATGCAAGAAGAATTATATTAGTTCAAGGTCAACAATGTCTGGGAACTAGTCAAACGTCCAGATCCTCGCAAGCACAATATCATCGACACAAAGTGGATCTACCGCAACAAGCAAGATGAAAATGGCCTTGTTGTGAGGAATAAGGCATGTCTTGTAGCTCAAGGCTACACACAGGTTGAAGGAATTGATTTCAATGAACATTTCGCACCTGTTGCTAGACTTGAGGCTATTCGCATATTACTTGCTTATGCTAACCATCATGATATCACTCTATATCAAATGGATGTGAAAAGTGCATTCCTCAATGGTAAGCTTGAGGAAGAAGTATATGTTGCTCAACCCCCGGGTTTTGAAGATCCAAAGAATCCTGACAAAGTCTTCAGACTCAACAAGGCCCTCTATGGCCTCAAGCAGGCCCCACGGGCTTGGTATGATACTTTGAAGGAACTCTTCATGAAGAAAGGCTTCAAACCCGGTTCACTCGACCCTACTCTTTTCACTAAATCTTATGATGGTGAATTGTTTGTGTGCCAAGTATATGTTGATGATATTATCTTTGGCTGTACTGACCAACGTTATAGTGATGAATTTGCCTATATGATGAGTGAAGAATATCAAATGTCTAGTATGGGAGAGTTGAAATTTTTCTTAGGTCTTGAAATTCGTCAACAACACAATGGCATATTCATATCTCAGGAGAAATACCTCAAGGATGTACTGAGGAAGTTCGGCATGCAAGATTGCAAAGGCGTCAAAATTCCTATGCCCACAAATGGCCATTTGTGCACTAATGAAAATGGTATTGACTTCGATCGTAAGGTATACCGCTCCATGATAGGTTCCTTATTATACTTATGTGCATCTAGGCCAGATATAATGCTTAGTGTTTGCATGTGTGCCTGATTTCAAGATGCACCGAAGGAATCACACCATAAGGTTGTGAAGCATATTCTTCGATATCTATCTCACACACCAACACTTGGATTATGGTACCCCAAGGGATCGGCTTTTGATCTTGTTGGATATTCTGACTCTGACTATGCTGGTGATCGTGTGGATCGCAAGTCAACATCTGGTACATGTCATTTCCTCGGACGATCTTTGGTCTATTGGTCCTCGAAGAAACAGAACTGCGTATCACTATCTACTGCTGAAGCTGAGTACATTGCCGCTGGTTCTTGCTGTGCCCAATTGCTATGGATGAAGCAAACTCTCAAGGACTACGGCGTCAACATGAAGAATGTACCTCTCTTCTATGACAATGAGAGTGCCATCAAGATTGCTCACAACCCAGTTCAGCACTCGAAGACAAAGCACATTCAGATTCGTCATCATTTTCTTCGTGATCATGTGTTGAAGGGCGACATTTCTATTGAGCATGTGAAGACTGAAGAACAGCTAGCCGATATCTTCACAAAGCCCTTGGATGAGAAGAGATTTAGCAAGTTGCGGTGTGAGCTAAATATCCTAGAATCTTCGAATGTTCTGTGAAAAGGACACTCATCCTAACACTTATGCAAAATTGATGACTTAGATGTGCAACACATGAAGAAACGTTTTACTTCAATCAATGAAGAATAACACTCTTAGTGTGAAGAAATTAATGAAGAATTTGATTCTCAGAACCCTACGATAATTGTACGCGGTGTCTGAAATCATCATTTCTTATACGGTGCATAGTCTTCACTGTTTCCGCCGTTTTTCTTCATTGGCTATATATATATGAGTTTATGTACTCTACAGCATTCACTTATTGCTATTTCTTCAAGTTGGTTTTCTGCTAAGTGAATGTGATCGGACCCTTCCCCTCTATGCTATACTCAACCCAATCTGTTCACAAATTCTTCATGTGCGTTCTATTTGAAACTCGTTCAAAATCTTCACTGTGTCCTTGTCAGCTGAAGAAATTGCGAAAGGAACTTTAAAACTAATCTTATCCAAATTTTCGGTTTTGCCGCTCAAATCGTTCCGCATCCCATGATAAATTTTTAATTCACCCACAATCTTAGACGATCTCCACTACACAGTACGTGGGTGAAACATGTCGTGCGAAGGAGAAGGGTCAGGGGCACGTTCATCCCAAATCTTTGGGCGAACAGTTTTTCACTGCTACTATAAATACCCCCTCATCCCTTCCTCACTTCCTTTACTCCGCTCAATCTCTCTCTCCCACTCGAGCTTCCCAAACCCTAGCGCCGCCGCTACTCCATCGTCGCCGGTGAGGAAGAGCTTCACTGCCTCGACCCCGTCGTCGTCGTACTCGCGCCGACCGCGGAAATCTTCACCTACGCCGCCGTCATAGACGTCTTCCTCCGCCAAGTTAGGGCGTGGAAGATCTACACCGACGAACTCCAGTATTTCACCTCACTGTTCGTCGTGTTCTTCATTCAGGGTAATTAAAAGTTACTTTTACTGCCCTCTTTGATTCGAAGTTTCTCTACAAAATCTTCAAAGGTGTTTTATTCTTCAAATCTTCACACACTAAACACCTCACATGTCATCTGTTCTTGATTCATTTCTCTAAGCATCATTTTTATTCAAGATTCCTCAATTGTGTGGATCTTCGATCTATATAACTCTGGAACCTAAGACAAAGAACGCTTAGTGAAAATCTTCAAGACTCATCTAGTCAAATTCCTCAAACTTGTTCTTTTTGAAAAACCTTCTGAGAACGCATATGACCTCTCCAAATTCCTCGCAACTATACTCTGTTCACAGGTACACATGTCCGCTGCTGAATCACTAGGTTCTCATCAACTTAACTCATTTGCAGCATTCCTCGAAGAAAAGTTGCATACTTCTTCAGAGAATTCAATTGTTCAAATTCCTCAACTGAAGAAAATGGCTGACGGTAAGAAGCCATAGAAGGGAGGAAAGAGGCCTGAGGTAAATACATCGTTTGAAATCCATGATGACATATATGCTGGGTACTGCACACCTACTGAGGAAACCAAGAATGAGTGCAAAGTGCGCATTCAGAAGATAGAGAGGAGATGGGCAAGAGAATGGAGGGAGTACAGATATGTCATTCCTAAGTATATGAAGAAATTCGCACTCAATCCTCCATGCCAAAGAGCTCCACTGGCACCTGGCCAAATTGTTGATCCCACCAGCCTCAAGCGCGGTGAGGCCTATCCTAATGAATGGGCCAAGCGCCAAGCCAAGCTGGCCAAGCAAGCCAGAGAAGCAGTGAGCAAATTCAATGAAGACTCTACTGTGGCTGCTGCTGCCTCTGCTGAGGCCTCTGTCAAGCTGAGGAAATCCATGCCTAAGAAGCCTGCTCGTAAGCCAAGTGCTTCACCAACAGTGCCCTCACGGCCAAGTTCCTCAGCTGCGCCCTCATGGCCAGACTCTTCAAGGTCCTCACGACCAATCCCTCAAGCTGCTCCTTCAAAATCCTCAGCACCTCCTCCAAAGTCTTCAGCTGTTCCGGCAAAGTCCTTAGCACCTGCGCATCTGGCCTCGTGCCAAAGGACTACAGGCATCTCCATTGCCTCTGGTGTCTTAGCAAGCTCCTCAGCTGCACCAAATTCTTCATCTGGCCCCACTCTGCTGAAGACCAAGGCCACTGCTGGACGAGGTCCACGCCCAAGTCCTCAAAAGAAGCAAGTCGCTTTCCAAGTGCCACCTGAAGAAGATGAAGCTGATGATGATGAACTTGCAGAAATCATCAGAGACAGACAAGTTAGGGCCGCTAGAGCCAAAGGCACACCTGTGCCACTGCTTTTGGATCCCAAGCTGATCCTCGACTACATTGATCTCTGGCACAAGGACCCAAATACTCCTATGCCTGACTTCAAGCTGACGCCTAGTCAAAATCACATGCTGACTCATTTCATCCAAGAGGAGAAATGGAAATATGATCAGGCCAGGTAGATCAAGAAGGCCCAGTACAGAAAGGAGAAATATCTGAAGAACAACGTTGTCACTATGACAACTGATGAACTTGTAAAAATCCAATCTGAAATCAAAACCCTCATCGATGACTTCAAAGCCTACTATGCTGATTGGCAAGGAGCCAAAGTTAGATTTGTAAAGATAACTGAATAGTTCACTTCAAATGTTGTTGCCCCAACGCAACAGGAAATTCCTCAGGCTGAAGCATCTACTCAGCCGACTGAAAAACATGCCAGCACCGCTGATGACAATCAGGCTACTGAAGAAAATGTGAGTCCCAGGGCTGATGACTGCATTCCAGCCACCGAAGAAATTGCCAGGGCATCCACTAGTGGTGCGCCTGAAGAAACTGAAGAAATCAGGGCAACTGCATCAATTGTGCCTGAAGAAAATCAACCAGATTCCTTAGCTACTCCTGCACCAACTTGAACTCCAATCCTTCCATCTGCATCAGATGTGAAGAAGACCAAGGTTGCAGAGCGTGCTGCAGTGAAGAAAAGGAAAGCATCAGCTGCTTCAGATTCTTCAGCTCCGAAGAAAATGAAGCCTATGACAAGTTCATTTGCACATCCGATTGATGTTGTTCCCATCTCAACCAGGCCATCAAAGGACCTTGTTCCTTTTGATGAAGAATATGTGATCCCCAGCGGATCTGATGAAGAAACTCCTTCTGCTGCTTCGTCTGAACCGTTGGATGAAGAAATTGAAGTGGATGCGATCCCTTCAACACCTATCATCTCCTCGCCTATGCCTCAGTTCACAGCTGAAAAGGTTGGCGTTGAAGAAATGGAAGATGAAGATGTGGACATTGGCTGCTCCACACCCGTAATCAGTGATGAATTCTGGGAAAGTCAGCATCTAAACTCTCCAATGTTCACCCCTCTACAGCAAATTCCTCAGTCCCCCACACAAACTGTTCACATGGGCTCTGAAGAAACTCATCCACTGCATCTGTCCATGAGGAAATTCCAGCCACTAGCGCTGAAGAAACTGCTGCTGCTGAACAACCAACTACGCAGACTGCCACTGAGGAAGAACCAGAAATTCCTCAGCCTGGAGAACCTGCGATTGAGATTCTTGAGGTCGAGATGCAACTCACTGACATTCCTCTGCCAAAGCCAAAGGATCCATTCTCACGCAAGCAAAAGTTCAAGGCTGATGATTTCTTCGGAGAACACGTATTCTTCGAAGATTATAACCCATATGACTCTGCTCGCATTAGGAAGAGGCGTTTCTGGACTGCTAGTCAAGCCAATTTCTATTCCTCAGTGTTGTTCAACAAGGAGAAGATTTTCTACCATGAGCATATTCCTCACATGGATATGGAATCTCTGTCGTGCTTCGCACCAGTCCTTAGTGTTCTTCACGATGTTGGACTGCTCAATTTTTGCTCTGACATCTGCGATTGGTACGAAGAACTGATTCTTCAATTCTATGCAACGCTGCACATCACCGGAAATGCTGAAGATGTGAATTCATGGGTGCTGAACTGGATGTCTGAAAACACTCACTACACTGCACCAGCCTCTGAATTGCTTCGAGCTCTACCACTCAGTCCTCCCCTTGAAGAAGCTCGCTGCATCTACAGTGAACCTGAGCTCACACATCATTACATGCAAGTGCTGATGAAGCCTTTGAAACCAGGTCAGGCACCACGAACCAAATTCCTCGTGAAGGAATTGTTGTACGTGCCCAGAACTGTCTATCGTATTCTTACGAGGACAATCAGTCCTATCAAAGGCCACGACTCATCTGATGAGGAAATTGTTGGCATCATGAAGAATCTGGTATTCAACATCGTTCATGGCATTCCTGACAACTATCACGATTTCTTCATGAGGACTATGGCCAATGTTGCACTGTCTCCGTTTGAGCTGAAGCCTTATGCACCTTGGATCATGAGATTCCTCAGGACAAGGTCTTCACTCAACTACAAAGCTGATTTCTAGAATCATCTCAGCTACTTGCCCCCAATTGAAGTCCTCAAGGAGACATATTCCTCAGTTGATGGAAAGGGCAAGGCACCAGCTGTAATTGATGAAGGCATTCGTCCATTGGATGGTCAGTTTCGCAAAGCTGCATCTTATTCCACCAATGATGACTCTGCCACACATGCCTCTGCCAATGCTCCCAAGTCCACTCCTCAAGCCACTGCTCCGCGCGTGATGACAGACCGTGAACTTCTGCTTAGTCTTCACCATAAGGTGGATCGAAATCACAAATGGGTTAAGCGTCAGTTTGGTTCACTTCTTTACAACATGACTGCCACACACAATGCAGTGAAGAAAAACCACTACTACCTCCATCAAGTCTTCGGTCGCACCTGGGCAATCCTGTCACATCTGTATGGTGAAGAAGATCTGAAGAACATGGGTCTTAATGAAGATTTTGACTGGTCTGCACCTCCACCGAAGAAATTCAAGAAGGTCAAGGTTCCTTCTCTGGTGGCCAGCTCATATTCTTCATCGCGCGACACTGATGAACATGAAGATTTAGACGACACTGCGGCAGGCCCTACATCAACCAACGACCCCAACAACGCTGGCGCTCCTTCATCAACTTGATTATCTTCAGGGGCGTTAGTCCTCAGTTTCGATCCTTTTGGTCATTTGATGACAAAGGGGGATAAATTTGAGTTAGTCTTCAAGCGGGTCTATTTTATCGCCCATATACAGCGTTTTTCTTGCTAAGTTACAACTCTCGTTCTTCTGAAACTTTATTGGATCGAGTTGTAATCTTAAACCCGATGGTGCTTTGATACTTTTGATGCACTGTGCTCTGATACTCTTGATGCATGCTTATTCCTCGTTAGTATTATTGCACGCATGCTGAATTTCATCAGGCACCATATTTCATCATGCATTTCAAATTCTTCATATTATATGTTAAATGCGTGTATGAATTACAAGATATAGGGGGAGATCTCCATGATTCAACTCTTCAAGTGTGCATTGCTTCAAAAGCAAATTCCTCACTATGCACATCTTCAGGGGGAGTTCTTCTATATCTTGCAATAAAATTCATCAATATCAGTATTTACAATTCATATGTTTATCCCCGTTGAAAACTTAACCTATATTGTCATCGATCACCAAAAAGGGGGAGATTGTAAGTGCATCTAGTTCCCCTTAGTGATTTTGGTGTATTGAAGATTTATAGGTTAAGGGACTAATGCGTGTGTGAGTGTACACAGGTCTATAAGTCTATGAGGAGTTTGATATTTACAGGAAAAGTCGACCCCTAAAAATGAATATCTTCGACTGAAGATTTTAGTATTTCTGAAGACCTTCATGAAGACTTTGAAAGTGAAGAAATTGGTGTGTCCGTGAAGACTTGATATTCATGCGAGGAATATGAAGCTTGAAGACTTTCGTTTTCATGGTTTTGTTTTTCTCTTTCTTGAGTCATAGGAAACACCGTACTGTTAAAGGGGGTCGAGGAAATACTAAGGAAAAATTTCCATGTGATTCTCAACTCAAAACCCTACACCTACCAATCCCTTTGAGTGAAGCCATTGAAAATCTCATACAGTTCAGTCAATTTCTTCAGTGACAGAGACGAAGTTCTTCTGGTCTCTGAGGAACTTGTCCTGCCTGAGGAGTTAGGAATTCGCCAGTGCGGATTGCCTACACAGTGAGGAACATGATAGCCCTGAGGATTTTGGTACTCAAAATTCCGACCGTTGCTATGCTATGCGCCGGCTGTTCCAAAATATCTATCCACCTAACGGTCATATCATTGAAGGGCATTTATGTCTTATCATGTCGGGTTGCTCCCTAGGCTATAAATAGCCGCCCCCTACAACCACTAGCTGGTTGGCTGCTCCGAGAGAAACTGACACTTGTTATTTGAGAGCAACCCATCCTCCGAGGACTTTGAGCGAAAATCATAAGAGGAAAAACCAAAAATCCAAAACCCAAACACCTACAAACCCCAAGTGATTGAGCATCACTGAAGAGATTGATCCTGAGTGGATCCGACGCTTGTTACCTTTGAAGACTGTGCTTCTTCCAAACGGTTAGGCGTCATGGTCTAGAGCATCCAAGAGGAATTGTGGATCGCCGAGTGACCTAGTTTGTGAAGGTTTGGAAGTCGCCTGAAGACTTACCATGAGTGATTGGACGAGGTCTGTGTGACCTTAGTTCAAGGAGAATACGGTGAAGACTGGGTGTCTTGGACTAAGTGTCCTTGACTGGGTGTCCGGGACTGTGTGTCCTCGAGTTTAAATACTCAGCCGCTCCAACCAAACATACAACTGAGACATCAGTTGGAACTGGTCTACCAAACCATTGTCTTCACCGAGCTTACTGGTTCTATTTCCTCAACTCTTTCATTTCCTCATATCTGTGTTGTATGTTTGTTCATATCTGTGTTTGAAGACTTTGACTGAAGACTTTCTCAATTTCCTCAGTTCAATTTCTTCAGTCTGTTTGTCTTCATCCTGTGTTATCCTGTGATTACGCTTCCTGTACTTTGTGCCTGTCTTCATTTCATCATGATGACTATGCTTGTATTCTGTTATGTTTACCCTTGAGTACTTATTCCGCTGCTAGTAGTTCTTCGCTAAGGAATTTCCTCACCGGCAAATTCCTCAGTGAAGAATTTCATAAAAATCGCCTATTCACCCCCCTCTAGTCGATATAACGCACTTTCACACTCCAAAGTCACTAATAGCGGAGAACAAACGAAGAGATTATTGTAGGGTACGAAACCACCTCAAAGTTATCCTTTCTGATCGATCTATTCAAGCGTCCGTAGTAAAATAACACGAAGCTATTCTTTCCGTTCAACCTATCCTAGAGTTCGTACTAGAATAACACCTTAAGACACAAATCAACCACAACCCTAATGTCACCTGGATACTCCAATGTCACCTCAAGTATCCGTGGGTATGATTATACGATATGCATCACACAATCTCATATTCATCTATTCAACCAACACAAAGAACTTCAAAGAGTGCCCCAAAGTTTCTACCGGAAAGTCAAGACGAAAACTTGTGCCAACCCCTGTGCATAAGTTCACGAGGTCACGGAACTCGCAAGTTGATCACCAAAACATACATCAAGTGGATCACGTGATATCCCATTGTCACCACAGATATGCACATGCAAGACATACATCAAGTGTTCTCAAATCCTTAAAGACTCAATCCGATAAGATCACTTCAAAGGGAAAAATCAATTCATCACAAGAGAGTAGAGGGGGAGAAACGTCATAAGATCCAAATATAATAGCAAAGCTCGCGATACATCAAGATCGTATCACCTCAAGAACATGAGAGAGAGAGAGACCAAAAACGTAGCTACTAGTACATACCCTCAGCCCCGAGGATGAACTACTCCCTCCTCATCATGGAGAGCGCCGGGATGATGAAGATGGCCACCGGAGAGGGATTCCCCCCTCCGAAAGGGTGCCAGAACAGGTCTAGATTGGTTTTCGGTGGCTACAGAGGCTTCTGGCGGCGGAACTGCTGATCTATTCTGCTCCCCGATGTTTTAGGGTATATTGATATATATAGGCGAAAGAAGTCGGTCAGGGGAGCCACGAGGGGCCCACGAGGGTGGGGGCGCGCCCAGGGGCAGGCGCGCCTCCCTGCCTCGTGGCCACCTCGAAGCTTCCCTGACGTCTACTCCAAGTCTCCTGGATTGCTTCCACTCCAAAAATAACTCTCCCGAAGGTTTAATTCCGTTTGGACTCCGTTTGATATTCCTTTTCTACGAAACACTGAAATAGGCAAAAAAACAGCAATTTGGGCTGGGCTTCCGGTTAATAGGTTAGTCCCAAAAATAATATAGAAGTGTAAAATAAAGCTCGTTATCACCCAAAATAGATAATATAATAGCATGGAACAATCAAAAATTATAGATATGTTGGAGACGTATCACTTGACTGGTTTAAACCCCTTTATTATGTTGAGGCTGTGTTCGGCTAGTCTGCGTGGGATTCTTGGCATATCTGAAGGATGCCAGGCAAAGATGTCTCAATTTTCGCGCAGGAATGCTCGCAAGGCGACGTCGACCGCCGGATCCAGCTGTTCTCCGATGGAGGCTGTCTTGTTAGGATCTGTCGGGTGCACTTGAAATTTGACTATTTCGTCTGCTGGTTTGAAACAAGTGGACTTGGATCTCTTATCAAGGATTACATCATCTTTGTCCATTGTGGAACGCAGAGTGGTTAGCTCCTCGGCCGTGAGGGCTTCAGATAGTGCCTCGAGGGCCAAGGATGCGGTTTTGTTTTTGGCACGGAGTGCTATATTCGGATCACTAGTGATGGTGATAACTTCGTTGGGCCCTGACATTTTGAGCTTCATGTACCTGTAATGGGGTATGGCTTGAAAGCGTGTGAAGGCATCTCGCCCCAACAGGGCATGATATCTGCTATTGAAAGGTGCCACATGGAAGAGCAACTCTTCAGACCTGTAGTTCTTCGGCGTGCCGAATACTACGTCAAGTTTAATTTTCCCCGAGCATCATGCTTCTCGACTGGGGATAATGCCTCGGAAGGTGGTGTTGCTTTTCTTGATGCGGCTCTTGTCCATTTGCATTTTATTGAGCGTGTCTTCGTAGATCAGGTTCAGTCTGCTGCCGCCGTCCACGAGTAGTTTGGTGAGTTGAAAGCCATCCACAGTTGGGTTTAAGACCAAGGCAGCAGGTACTTGGACTGATCTGGCCCTTGGTTTGTCATCGGCAGTAAAAGTTATTGCCGTATCATTCCAAGGATTTATTGCGGCTACTTGGTTAACTTCAATGAGGTCGCGGAGCGCCCTTTTGCGCCAATTATTTGAAGAAAAAGGTATCGGAGACCATAAAGACATTGAGATCATCATCCTCCGAAGAGTGCTTCTCCGGGGTAGTGTTAGTGAGGATGGCCTCGCCGCTCTTAGCCACTTGCCGGAGTACCCAACATGCCCAAAGGCTATGCGTTGGTTCGGTATTCTGTGTAGTGTGTATCTGGTAGGGCTTGTCGAGCAATTCATCAAGGACAGTTCTATGTCCCGTGAAGGATTTGATTTTCTTGTCAATGAGATGACGATCGGGTGCCCCGTAAGGGTGCATCCTTTTTGCCTGTCCGGTGGGCTGCTTAAAGGCAGGAGGATCCCATCGGGTTGTCTATACTTTCCAGGCGCTTTCCATTGTGCAGTACTTTTGTACTATGTGTGCCAAATCTGCAAAGTGCAGTATGCGGCGGCGGTTGAGGGCGTTGAGTATTCCCTCGTCCATATAGTTGTGGCAAAAAACTGAAACCGCGTCGTCGTCGCATCAATCTTTAATCTTGTTTTTAACAAGGAGGAACCTGGCCCAGAAGTGATGGACTATTTCCTGAGGTTGTTGTCGTATGCACATTAGGTCACATACGTCCGGAGGACCTGAATTGCTTGAGGAATACTGCTTGTGGTGGGTGGGCGGGCTGAAATCCGAACCCTGACCCACTATTGGATCTGGAGTTTGAAGAATCTCCGAGGTCACTAGTCCAGGATTCGGAGGGTCCTGGTGACTTTCGGGCTTGATGCTTGATTCTATGTTCAGAGGACATACGATCTCTTCCCGAAAACGGGTATTGAAGGAAATATACCCTAGAGGAAATAATAAAGTTGTTATTTGTATTTCCTTATATCATGATAAATGTTTATTATTCATGCTAGAATTGTATTAACCAGAAACTTAGTACATATGTGAATACATAGACAAACAGAGTGTCACTAGTATGCCTCTACTTGACTAGCTCGTTAATCAAATATGCTTAAGTTTCCTAACCATAGACATGAGTTGTCATTTGATAAACGGGATCACATCATTAGAGAATGATGTGATTGACTTGACCCATCCGTTAGCTTAGCACTATGATCATTTAGTTTATTGCTATTGCTTTTTCCATAACTTATACATGTACCTATGACTATGAGATTATGCAACTCCCGAATACCGGAGGAACACTTAGTGTGCTATCAAACGTCACAATGTAACTAGGTGATTATAAAGATGCTCAACAGATGTCTCCGATGGTGTTTGTCGAGTTGGCAAAGATCGAGATTAGGATTTGTCACTCCAATTGTCGGAGAGGTATCTCTAGGCCCTCTCAGTAGTGCACATCACTATAAGCCTTGCAAGCAATGTGACTAATGAGTTAGTTATGGGATGATGCATTACAGAACGAGTAAAGAGACTTGCCGGTAACGAGATTGAACTAGGTATGATGATACCGACGATCGAATCTCGGGCAAGTAACATACCGTTGACAAAGGGAACAACGTATGTTGTTATGCGGTTTGACCGATAAATATCTTCGTAGAATATGTAGGAACCAATATGAGCATCCAGGTTCCGCTATTGGTTATTGACCGGAGATGAGTCTCGGTCATGTCTACATAGTTCTCGAACCCGTAGGGTCCGCACGCTTAACGTTCGATGACGATCGGTATTATCAGTTTATGTGTTTTGATGTACCGAAGGTAGTTCGGAGTCCTATATGTGATCAAGGACATGATGAGGAGTCTCGAAATGGTTGAGACATGAAGATTGATATATTGGAAGGTTATGTTCGGACACCATAATGGTTTCAGATGAGTTCGGGCATATACCGGAGTACTGGGGGGTTACTGGAACCCCCCGGGGAGTTAATGGGCCTTAATGGGCCATGGTGGGAGAGAGGAGGAGGCAGCCAAGTGGGAGGCGCGCGCCCCCAAGCCCAATCCGAATTGTGAGGGGGGCTGGCCCCCCTTTCCTTCCCTCTCTCTCCCACTTCCTTCTTCTCCTACTCCAACTAGGGAAAGGGGGAAACCTACTCCTACTGGGAGTAGGAATCCCCCCTTGGGCACGCCATAGAGAGGCTGGCCCTCCCCTCCTCCACTCCTTTATATATGGGGAAGGGGGGCACCCCATAGACACACAAGTTGACAGTTGTCTTAGCCATGTGCGGTGCCCCCTCCACAGATTTACACCTTAGTCATATCGTTGTAGTGCTTAGGCGAAGCCCTGCGTCGGTAACTTCATCATCACCGTCATCACGCTGTCATGCTGAAGAAACTCTCCCTCAACCTCAACTTGATCAAGAGTACGAGGGACGTCACCGAGCTGAACGTGTGCAGATCGCGGAGGTGACGTGCATTCGGTACTTGATCGGTTGGATCGCGAAGACGTTCAACTACATCAACCGCGTTACTTAACACTTCCGCTTTCGGTCTACGAGGGTACGTAGACATACTCCCCCCTCTCGTTGCTATGCATCTCCTAGATAGATCTTGCGTGATCGTAGGAAAGTTTTTGAAATAACGTGTTCCCCAACAGTGGCATCAGCGCCAGGTCTATGCGTAGATGTTATATGCACGAGTAGAACACAAAGGAGTTGTGGGCGTGGGTATATACATATTGCTTGTCGTCACTAGTTGTTTCTTGATTCGACGATATTGTTGGATGAAGCGGCCCAGACCGACATTACATGACCGCGTTCATGAGACTGGTTCTACCGACATGCTTTGCACCCAGGTGGCTGGCGGGTGTTTGTTTCTCCAACTTTAGTTGAATCGGATTCAATGAACATGGTTCTCTCTAAAGATCAAAAAGCAATCACTATACCGCGTTGTGGTTTTTGATGCGTAGGTAAGAACGGTTCTTGCTAAACCCATAGCAGCCACGTAAAACTTGCAACAACAAAGTAGAGGACGTCTAACTTGTTTTTGCAGGGCATGTTGTGATGTGATATGGTCAAGACGTGATTATATAAATTATTGTATGAGATGATCATGTTTTGTAACACAGTTATCGTCAACTGGAAGGAGCCATATGGTTGTCGCTTTATTGTATGAAATGCAATCTCCATGTAATTGCTTTATTT
Source organism: Triticum urartu (assembly GCF_003073215.2). Classification (NCBI taxonomy): domain Eukaryota; kingdom Viridiplantae; phylum Streptophyta; class Magnoliopsida; order Poales; family Poaceae; genus Triticum; species Triticum urartu. The sequence continues at coordinate 69,453,835 of NC_053022.1, read as the reverse complement.
TATCACTAAGCGGTAGCTATAGTCGTAGAAGCAATAGTTGGTGAGACGACAACGATGCTAGGATGGTGATCAAGGTGTCAAGCCGGTGACAATGGTGATCATGACGGTGCTTTGGAGATGGAGATCAAAGGCACAAGATGATGATGGCCATATCATATCACTTATATTGATTGCATGTGATGTATATCCTTTATGCATCTTATTTTGCTTAGTTTGGTGGTAGCATTATAAGATGATATCTCACTAAATTTCAAGGTATGAGTGTTCTCCCTGAGTATGCACCATTGCTACAGTTCGTCGTGCCAAGACACCACGCAATGATCGGGTGTGATAAGCTCTACGTTCACATACAACGGGTGCAAGCCAGTTTTGCACAAGCAGAATACTCGGGTTAAACTTTATGAGCCTAGCATATGCAAATATGGCCTCGGAACACTGAGACCGAAAGGTCGAGCGTGAATCATATAGTAGATATGATCAACATAGTGATGCTCACTATTAAAAACTACTCCATCTCACGTGATGATCGGACATGGTTTAGTTGATATGGATCACGTGATCATTTAGATGATTAGAGGGATCACTACAAAAAAAAAGACTCATCCGTGACATTTTGGGCCGAATGAATTTTTTTTCTGTCATACATATGACACTTATATGACGATAATTGTGACAAAACCCAGTATCATCATAGATGTGGTGGGCTCCTACTTCTATGACAAAAAATCATGACAGAAAATGGGCTTTTCATCCTACGCGGGCCGGAGACGCAGCTGCATGACATTCTTTGGGCCGTCCATGACAAAAAAAACCATGGTAGAAGCGAGGGGGAGGAAAATTTCGGGGAGTTCCCGGTTACGGTGGGAGGTCGGGGGCCGAGCAATGCGCGTTTCTCTCGTACACGTACGCGCGTGTGTGCGAGGCACTGGCTCTAACTGAACCCGAGCGAGGCGTTGGGCTCTAACTGAACCCGAGTGATTGCACTGCAGGCTATGCGTTACTGAACCCGAGTGATCGATCGATGGCTGTTAACTGAACCCGATCGAGCGATTCCTTCGCTACTGCTGCTAACTAAAGTCGATCGATTGGATGAACAGTGAGCGTTGGATGAACAGTGAGTGGTGGCGTTGCCTCTGGATGAACAGGACCCCGTGGTGTGGAGGGCTGGATGAATAGTAGACGGTGGAGGGGTGGTTGAACAGGACCCCGTGGTGTGGAGGGCTGGATGAACAGTAGACAATGGAGGGGTGCCCGTGGAGGGGTGGTTGAACAGTAGCCGGTGGAGTAGCGCGCGGTGGAGGCTGGATGAACAGGAGCCCGTGGAGGCTGGAGGAGGTCGACGGTAGCCCATGGAGGCTGGAGGAGGTCGACGGTGGAGATGAACAGTATCCCGTGGAGTCCCGTTTTGCGGTACGCCACACCCCTCCCGATGAACAGGACCCCCGTTTCGACTGTAGCGCTCCAAGACAAGTCCGTTTCGTCCATTTTGCAGTACGCCACACCCCACCCGATCAACAGGACCCCCGTTTCGACCGTAGGAGGTCCGTTTCCTTCGTTTTGCGGTACGCCAGACCCCTCTTGATCAACAGGACCCCGTTCCAAACGTAGGAGGTCTGTTTCCTCCGTTGTGCGGTACGCCAGGCCTCGTTTCCATTGCCTGTTCCGTCCAAGCCCTCCCGATGAACATGACCACGCATTCTGTTCTGACCCAGCCGGTTGGCTCCCACGCGTTCCGTTGCCTCCCGATGAACACGACGCATTCCGTTGCCTCCCGATGAACATGACGCATTCCGTTGCCTCCCCATGAACACGACGCATTCCATTGCCTCCCCATGAACACGGCGACGACGTTGTTTCTCTGTTTCAACCCAGCCATGTACACAAGCCCTAGCCGTACGTATGCGGGAGTAGGCGTTTGAGACCCCGCCTGTATGTACACATACGTGGCCGTATTTTCTTTCTTGCACCCTGGCCACTGTGCGTACGTGTACATGCTACGTGCGCGCCTCTACTACGACACGTACGCACCTCTACTACGACACGTCCGCGCCTCTACTATGACACGTGCGCGCCTCTACATCCACCAGTATATATGTACGTACATGTTCGCGACCAGAAATGACAACGCTACGTACGCTTCGACCAGGTGGGTCCCGACTATCAAGCACTTCCTTGCCTGCAAAGATGTAGCTGGTGGGTCCCAGCAGTCAGGGGGTGAATCGTTTTTTTTTTGCCCAGACGCACTTCCTTGCGTACGAAGATGTAGCTGGTGGGTCCCAGTAGTCAGGGGCAAATGTTTTTTTCACAAAATACAGTGGCCCGTCCGGTGGGTCCCAGCTGTCAGGTGGAGGAATCATTATTTTCCGCGTAATAAGGAGGCACTTCCTTGCTGCGGCCGTGGACCCAACTGTCAGCCTCTCCACGTACAGTCCACGTCCGATGGAAGTCATTCCTTGACCACGTTGACCACGCCGCACCGGGAGCACCAGGGCGGTGGACGACGGCGAGGCCTAGGAAGGGGACGACGGGGAGCCGGGGAAGACGCGGCAGTGGAAGCCCGCGCGGAGAGGAGTACGAGGGTTCACTGGTTCGGCTGCGGTGTGAGGCTGCCGTCGCCGCAGGGCCTGGCCAGCGGTGGGAATAGTAGGGGGCGGTGAGGCCTCCGCGGCAGCACAGCCGGCCACGGGAGGCAGGAGTATGCGGCACGACCGGCGCTGCTTTGGGCGGCTGGAGCAAGAAGACCAGAGGTTGAAGAAGCACTACGACCATTGGATGGACATCGTACGGTCACTGGAGCTAGAATTGTTCATATTGACTAAAGTTGACAAAGGCCCCCGTCCCAGTCAACTTAGTAGGCCCACAAGTCAGCCTCCCACCATGGTGGGTCCCAGCTAGCAGGGGGAGTATTCATTTTTTCGTAATAAGGAGGCACTTCCGGTGGGTCCGAGCTGATAGCGGGGGGAACGTTTTTTCGCGAAATACGCTAGCCCGTCCGGTGGGTCCTAGCAGTCTGGGGGGGAACTTTTTTTCCACGAAATAAGGTGGCCCGTCCGATGGGTCCCTGCTGTCAGGTGGAGGAATAATTATTTTGCGTGTAATAAGGAGGAACTTCCTTGCAGCCGCCTGGACCCAGCTGTCAGCCTCTCCACGTACAGTACTCTTCCGATGGAAGTCGGTCGTTGACCATGCCGCGCCGAGAGCACCAGGGCGGTGGTCTGGACGACGGCGAGGCCCAGGAAGGGGACGACACGGAGCCGGGGAAGACGTAGAAGTGGAAGCCCGCGCGGAGAGGAGTACAAGGGTTCACTGGTCCGGCTGCGGTGTGAGGCTGCCGTCGCCGCAAAATAACAGGGGGTGTGGGTGAGTAGAGGGATGGCCTGGCCAGCGGTGGGAGTAGTATGGGGTGGTGAGGCCTCCACGGCATCACAGCCGGCCACGGGAGGCAGGAGCACGCGACACGATCGGCGCTGCTTTGGGCGGCTGGAGCAAGAAGACAGAGGTTGAAGAAGCACTACGGTCGTTGGATGGACATCGTACGATCACTGCAGCTAGAATCGTTTATATTGACTAAGTTGACAAAGCCCTTGGTACGTGTCAACTTAGTAGGCCCACAGCTCGGATTTGGCAGAGAACATATAGCCCATTTGCGATTTGTAAGAATCTACAGCCCATTTTTTAATTCTAATGGAATTTACTACAGCCCATTTACAGTTTGTTAAAAGTACAGCCCAACTTCTAGCTAGGACAACGATTAATAATTTCAAACAACCGCTCAAAACACAAGTCAAAAAAATTCCCACATTTTGATGGGATCCTAAATATTTTTATCCAAAATTTCTAGTCAGGTCAAATATAATTTCAAAATAAAGTTGTATTACGTTAAAATCCAACGAAATATTGCGCGTGCAACAAGTAATGAAATTAAAATTTTCAAATTCCAAAATAATATATTTTTCAAACTAATTACGTGTTTGGTGCATAGTAACTGTCCAGTTATTATAATTACATCCCATTTATTATTTCTTAAAGTTCATTTTCTTGTTAAGCGTAATGCATACCTCCTAGGAAAGTTTGCAGCCCAGCGGGGCGGAGAATAACAAGTTGACCCGGATATTGTGTACAACTGTCGGCCCAGTTGCATTGCTGATGTTGAAAAAAAGGCCTGATTAATACAGTACAACCTAACATGGTTACTCAGCCCACATTCAGTGACGCTGGAAAGGCTCAAACAAGGCTTCTGTACAACTTTTTGAAGTCACTGAGCTCAATTAATAACTTAATAAATAAGTTAGATTACAGTGGAACCTAATTAAAAGCTGTCACGAGCAAATAAACAATTCAATGGGTCCCACTTGTGCGTGTGCGTGTGCGTGTGTGTGTGTGTGTGTGTGTGAGAGAGAGAGAGAGAGACCCATCGGTCGATGCTCGTAAATACATCTTTCAGCCATATGCATTGCTGATGCTCAGTAAAAACTTATATAGTTGACACAATTATATAGAACATCATAGCACACTGAACTTGCATACAAAAATTTCACGCAGGCAGCACAATCAGGATGGAAGCAGTGGATCGCTACGGGAAGGGCTATGTTGAAACCAACGAAGTCGTACATAACGGTTCATCGTCTTTATCAATGATGGGGAAATATCTTGAATGTTGTGCAAAGAAAACAGACAGACAACACAATAAGTTCTGCTAGCACATTAAGTTGACGTATAGCCCTTTCTAAAAAAGTTCAGGTACAAAATTAGAACATGTCACAATCAAATGTACTGGCATATCAGTGCTTCACACCCATAGCTCGGATTTAACTAGTATCTGACAAGATTCAGTTGTTACCTCAAATTAGAGCAGATCCAGGCAGCCAGCCCCGCCACTTCTCCCAAAGAAGCAGTGGCCTCCGCCGCGCGATGGAGTAGGCCCTGTGCCATCCATCGTTCCGAGCAACACGGGGAAAGTCTGACGTTGACTCCTGTAATGGACATTGTCGACGGACCCTGGCACCAGCGGCGGCGGCAAGACTTCGATTGATGGATTGACCACTTCTTGGACATGCACGAACACTCGATGCAGGTACATCCCTAACGTGGTCCGCGGCGGCCTTGGTGGCGACGAATAGTACAACCCCGGTTCCTGCACCGGTATCTCAACACCAATCACCTTCGGTATGGTGGACGGCTTCTTCATCCATGCCATAACCGTCAGAGCCCAACTGTCTGGAGGAACAAACATACTTACGAGCTCACCTCCAAGGTCGTTGATAAGCTCGTTCATGGACTCGTTGTTCCAAGCACGTCGAGGCATGCCATGGAAGGTAAGCTTTGTTAAAAACTCAAGCTCAGAGGGCACCGAGCCCCATCCTGGGTGCCACCGATCAAAGCTCACCAGCGCGCCATCGCAGAACAAATGCCAGGAAGATTCGAACACACGACTGCAGTCGAAAGTTGTCCGGAACCCGACGAAGAAATCAGCCGGTGGCGGACAGACTTCGACGAGCAAGTCACTTATTTGGATGTCGTGCGCAATGCCAAGAGCTTTGACAAGGTAGTCCAGCAAGACGGGAGGCCGGTCGCCATTGATGGTTACCATCAACACTTTGCCGGCAAACTGGTCGTCAAGCGCCGCCATGCCACTGTTGAGCAACAGCACGCAGCGACCGAAGGCAGGACAGACCTCGGGATCTCCGGCTCGGAGATCCGCGTTGACCGGCGACATGATAGTGCGCTTGAGTACAGGGAGTACAGGAGGGGGATTTGGGGGAACTGGAGTAGGAATCAGGATTCCAGAGGTGGGGGAGGGACGGGAGACTGGGGATGAAAAGGTAGCATGAATTTCGAGCACGCGCCAATATGCTCTCGGCGCGCAAGCGCACGAAAACATCGATGGCGCCCACATGTCGGCCTAAGAGTCTTTATTATTTCTTTTTTGGAGAGCCCGGCCTTTTTTTCAGGATCTTTTGAGAGCCCGGCCTGAGAGTCATAATTGACCTGTTTGGCATTGCATTACTACTCGGCCCACATTCAACGACACCTCACTAGCCCAAACAAGTGTACATCATCGAAAAGACACTGAGCTCAAATTATATAACTTGAAAAAAGGAGATATACTCTGAACACTGGAGAATGGTGATGCCCTCATTTAGCCCACCAGTAGTTCGAGACAATAAACAGTTCGAAACAACGCTATATACAACATTCAAACACCGACTAGTGACTACTACTGACATAAACAGAAAGACATGATAGTTCATAAGAAGTCTTGCTACACCACCAAAACGCACCCATCTGCAGCGCTCAGACTCTCGTGATCTAGACGAGAATGACATTCTAAACAGAAGCAACTATTACATAGTAAGAGTGACATAGACGAGGATGACCAAATGACAAGGAATATGCATAACAAAAGAAAGAACTACCCATCCAGAACCAACAGCAAAGACAACAAAGTCATTCGAAGAGATGATCCAACACCATCATAATTTGCAGCCCCGCTTCAGCGCCCAGTGATCCGGAGACACAAGTACTCCACCCTTTCGATGCAACAACCCAATTACCTATCAACCTGAAGGCTTGAACCACATCACTGCCTATCGTAATTGAGACATCCAAGGATCAAAGTTAATCCGGATGCCTTTGTCATTCTCACCTTCTTTTGGCTGCAGGCTGTATCGTTGACAATCAAGGGAGTTTGCTCCCGAACTCCTAGGGCTCGCCATGTACATAGTTTTCCATAGCAAACAGAGCCTCTCTGCCATCAAGGTCCTTGCCAACGGTGATCTCCTGGTTAATCGGATAATTGAGTCCGAGAAACAGAGAGTGTGAACCAAGGCTGTTTACCCGCCTCCAACTAAAAAATCCTAAAGGCCCCAACAAGCTGGTATCCTGCTCATAGACGTAACAACCACTGTCTGGATACTCACGTATTACACGGTGCTTGTATACAGTGGGGTTTTTGCAATATAACTTTTCCGGCTCATGTGTCCGAATGATCATCAGTCTTTTGCCGTCGTCTAATCGAGCGAGGAACCAGTTGTGCTTCCCTATTTTTGGCAAAGGTGGTGTGATTACAAAGGGCAGTAACTGTAGGGACACTGCATCATATCAAAAAGGACATGCATTGTTAATGTAAGATCAGCATTGTTCAGAGTATGAGTAGGATAATGCAAGAAACAACATTGATATGTCCCTGTTGGAACTGGGAAGAAAATACAGGGAAATGTATACTGGGTTCGAAAATATAGAAGTGCCATGCATGGTTATACTCATGTTATCTCGCAATTGATTCTTCACAGGAAACTACCATGTCATGCATGTTATGTAATCATGTTCTGTCCTCACAAACAAATTCTTCAAGGTAACTAACAGACCATGCATTGTTATATACTCATGTTCTATGGGCAAAAATTTTGTGAGGATGTTATTCTAGTCATTGATTGCTGAAGGGCGAATATAGGTATGTACACATGGTAAGCATTGCAGGATTTCACTACTTCCAAATATAGAGTTCTCCATATGCACATTTACTTCCCTAATGTATGGTTAGATGAAACCAATAGTGTGGTGCATGTTTCTACATCATGAAAATGAGGAAACTAACATGGCCATCGATACACACTCATATTTAGTAGTAGTATATAGATTACTGTAAAATAAGGATAATATCCATATATTCCTAACCGTTTGATTATTCAGGGTACAAATTGGCTGTAATGACATGGTCACAATCGCATGAATTAACTCATTCCAAATATAGCTGATTTACGGCGTCTCTAATACATTGCCATAGTTCTACTCAAATTCTGCTCAAACAGGGATAAGCCAATCATCACAAAAATTTCAAACAGTGTCATGGCGTCATCATTAACATGAGACGGAAACAACTTACACGTGTTGTCCCAGCAATACGTGGTGCCATCTGCTTTGTCGATCGTATAGATGATGCCATTGTGTTCAATAGCATCACGGAAGTGTGTATCAGCTTTGACGATGATCCACTGTGAGCCGAGTTGTCTCCAGCTAAAGAAGGCACTGGCGTAAAGATAGGCGAGTCCACGGTCGAACAAGGCAATTAGCTTGAAGTCTGCATAATTCGCATGTCGTGTGGGCACTTGGCAGATTACAATCTTCTGCAAAACAAGGTCCGTCCAACTGACGTAGTAATCTAGATGACTTGGACCGCGATGGTAATACTCTATATAATCCAACGGAGGAAGGATAATCTCATGGGAGGTCTGGAAGTTCACGAGCACCAACTTTTTACCGTCTTCTCTGAAGGCAGCCATCCAGTGGGAGTTCATGCCGACCCAGTACATACCTGCCAAGAAGTTTCGGGCGATGGTGATCGGATCGATGTCGAGGGAAATGATGTACGGTGACCCACTACATACCTGCAAAGAAGTTTCGGCTAATGGAGATCGGATTGAAGTCGAGGGGCATCATGCACGCCTCCGTATCATGGTGAGCCAATCTCGCAAGACCAGATAACAGCAAGCAGGGTGTCTTGAAAAGCTTAGGTCTCGCTTTGATGATGGTCGTGTGCATGTCCCTCGACCATGCAGCCAGCCGCAGGGCGCTCAACATATCCATACACGAACAACAGAGGTCGAGGATGTCACTGGGGAGATTGCTCCAATCACGGCTCATATGGATGTTGCGCAGTTCACGTTCGGCCATGGTGGAGTTTGGAAGGGGGCTTGATTTACGAGGGAGAAGGATGTCGGTGCTGGAGCGGCTAGCGAGGGAATAGTGGTACTGGGGGAGGCGAGTGAGGCGACGGTACACGGGGGCACAGTGAGATGGAGACGGAGACGGAGACGGAGAAGGTGATGGAGATGGAGTGGTGCTATGGGAGCGGAGAGGGAGACGGGGTGAGGCGCCAATGTGCTGTACAGCAGCGGTGACAGACTGCATGGTGCATAGGGTGAGGCTGACTTTGGTAACCCGAACACGCCGCCTAGACTAGTGTCAGGCGCAGGGTGTTGTCACTTCACTGTGAGGACCGGATGAATAGTATTTTGACCATCAAGTGTACCACAGTTGTACTACTACTACTAGTCGTAGGAACATGAGTACTCCAGTATTGTATAGCGGAAATAGGTCTCCCTGCTAGCATGCATGTTCACTTCATCGTTCAGGTATGATCCATATTGCCAGCAGAACCACATTCTCATGCATGCCCAATCAACGCCCTGCCGCGATGCATGCAGTGGTCGTTCTGGTGCATCAAGGACGGCATGCAGATCGTTCCACACTTGAGAAGAGGAAAAATGGAAAGGTAGAACGCGGCAGCAGAGGAAGAGAACGCTGGCTAACGAGGCTGGGAGGGGATCGAGCAGGAAGTTAATGCTCCACGCCTAAAGGTTTTGGGAAAACCTTATTTTCATAAGGTGACTTATACTCACCTAAACGGAGGGAGTATTCCTTAACCAGAGAATGTTGTGTCTCCCACTCACACGCTCAAAAAAAACTACGGCACATTTTTTTATCTGTTTGCATGCATAGGTCCCACCTATCAGGAAGGACGGGCACGTACACGAACAGGTACGACTCATGAGTCTACCCGCATAGCCTTTTCGTTTAGTCTACCTAGCCGTCTAATCAACTGCCTGCACGCCACTTCTCCCATTTACTTCTCCATCGGGAACCGATTCTCCTCGGCTTCTTCACCTCCCCTTCGTCTTCATTTGCATCCAAACCCCGTACATATGCAAGCCAATCTCCACTCGCACCGAGCCTAACCTGTGAAACAGTGGGCAGGGGGAGAATTAGGAAATGGACACGGAAGTAGTCTTTAGAATGCATTTACTACGTGATCAAACTCATCTTACCTGCTCATCGGAGGAAATCCGAGTGCCCCTCAACGTCGGCATCTCAAGGGGCGTCAACTTGCAACTACGGCCACGCCGCGCTGGAGAGACCCCCAAGGAAACATCCTCGTGCGTTCCATGGAACATCAAGATGCATTTGTATGAGTAGTTTATCTTGTGAGAGAAAAGGATGAACGAGGGAAGGCCTCTAGAGATAGAGATGGACACTACTACTACCAATGTGCTGGCCCGTGCGTTGCAATGGATCCAAAGTAGTAGAATAATACTTGTTCACATGCTTGAAATATAAACACTCTAGTTTTGATATACATGTGTCAGCAGACATGACAGCTTGTCCATGGAAGTTGAACCACGGTGACCATCACGTTTCTTGTTTCTACCACTTCCACACCCACACGCGATTCCCACAACGCCGCTCCAACCCACGGCACGACGTCCCCCGACGTGGACATGGATCCTCTGACGTGGCTATCACTGCCTTGCCCTGCCTTTCCTTCGCTGACAAGTGGGACCCACGCTTATGGGTCCCACATGTCAGTGACAGAATGGTAGGATTGTTTGCGTCAGGGGATCCTCATCCCCCCGACGTGCCCCTCATCCCTCTCGGCCCCACCGCTCCTCTGCCTTTGTGTGCATGACATGCGGGCCAGCTGAACTGCGGCGACCATCAACTTTCTACCAAAGACACACCCGATTGGACGCTGTTTGCCTGCTCCGCTGCTGTGCTCCGATCCGTACTCCCGCACCATCGAATTTTCATCCAACGGCTATGACACATTTCGTCCCAGGCATCAATCCTCAGCTGGAGTACTTATGTACTCCCTCCGGTCCTTTTTACTCTGCACATTGGATTTGCCGAAAGTCAAACTTTGCTAAGTTTGACCAAATTTATATTAGAAATTATTAGCATCTATAATATCTAATAAATATAATATGAAAATATATTCTAAGATGAATCTAATGATATTGGTGTTATTATGTGAATGTCTATTTTTTTATATAAACTTGGTCAAAGTTGGATGAGATTGACTTCGGATAAACCTAATATGCAGAGTCAAAAGGACCAGAGGGAGTACTACAGGTAGTACCCTCTGGTGTGGCCATCTACGCCTCGTAACGCCCTGGCGCCCAGCTGTGGCACCCTCGCCACGGCCACACCACCACCGGCCGGTTCATCTCGAACGAGTGAGTCGCGAACCACGCCACCACCATGAGAATGACATGTGGGCCAGCCGCATTTAAGGTCCGCATGTCATTGACTCATAGGCCGGGCACTAAGCCACTGAAGTTCGGTCCCGTGGGCCCCGAGAGGGAAATGTAACTCCTGCGGCAGGCCTTGTGGTGCTCCCGCAGTACGAGCTCGTGCCAAAACTGGAATTTGTTTCTTACTACTACCAACTAGTACTAGTAAGGTACACGTGCATTGCATGCATGAGATTCTGGTGGTTTGTGCATTATACTTCTACATGTGGAGCTTTCTGGATTCTAACATGTGGCAAAATCTGGTGGAATGTAAGGTTAGGCAAGTTTGATAAACTTAGGTGAGTGTTTGGTTCAAGCCACACCTTAGGCAAGCCACACTAAGGCCCCACATGACATAAACACAAAAAATGTGGCAAGATTCCCTTAGGCTTGCCAACTTGTTTCTCTCGTTTTGAAGAACTAATAACTTTGCCTAAGCTTAGTTGTGGCAAAGTTAGGGTCTGTTTGATTCAAAGGATTTTCATAGGATCTTTGAAGGATTAGAATCCTTAGGAATTTTTCCTACGTTGGTCGTTTGATTCATAGGATTGAATCATGTAGAATATTTTCCTAAGGATTCATTTGTACTATGTTTCACAGGAATTCTAACATGCACTCCAACCTCTTGAAAGAAATCCTTTGTTTTTCATGTGACACAATCAAACAAACTCAAATCCTATAGGGATCCAATGAACATGCCATTCCAATCCTACTTTTTCCTACTCTTGTGTTTCTGCAATCCTATGAATCAAAGAGGCCCTTAGTCATGAATTAAGTTCAACCATGGAGTCTTCTAGATTATACATGTGGCAGAATCTGGTGGATGATATCCAACGGCCAGTAGTGCTTGGATTTGCCATCTTTGTACCATCAGATTGGCTTCATCCAACGACCAACTTTCAAAGTTTTTCACACACTATATAGGGGGTATAGATATAGATGTGCCGGTCCGTTGCAATGGATCCAAAGTATATATATATATCTATTTAGTGGAGTGCACTCTAAACACATTATCTATTTATTTTTCTCTAACTTTCCGTAGCCATGCAACCAAGCCACATAAGCTTCATGGGTGCCCCCCACATCATATTATTCATACTACGTTGATTGAAACAAAGATAAATCACCCAAAACAAGACCTTCCCGTTTTTTGTTCCTACGATGTTGTTCCGTGCACGTACCTACTAGTTGTATAGTGGTAGTACTGGTAATATAGTATTAGGAGTACAAACTTGGTACTAGTAGGAGTAGTACTAGTACGGAATGCTCCTACTCTATCAACGAGCCCCGTCTGACACCAAATTTCTTGGCTTCCGTGCTACAGCTAGATCTTCCCCTCATTTCTGTTTTCCAACCCGGCGGTGGGCGGGGTGTCGGTTTGCTCAACGGCGGTCCCACATGAAAGTGAAAATGCTAGGCAACACGCCTTCCCTAAGCTATGTGTCGTGCCGGACGGGCCGTGTTGTACTCCCGATTCCCGGGCATGTGGGGGTGCGACGCGAACGCGGCAGGCCTTTTCCTTTTACTAGCAATGTGCCCGTGCGTTGCGACGGATCCAAAGTAGTAGAATAGTAGTATTTGTTCACAAACTTGAAAGAAATCACTATTGTTTTGATATACTCCTAATATATTACTCCCTCCGTACCTAAATATTTGTCTTTTTGAGATTTCAAATGGACTATCACATGCGGATTATATAGACATATTCTAGTGTTTCTAGCAAGATGCCCGCGCGTTGCACGAAGTTGATGGAAAAGGTAAGCACAACTTATAAATTGACGGATGGAGTACTAGTTACAGTGATGCATATAATTAAGCAAAGGGATCGCACATGTCGGTATTGTCTGGAATGAGAATGCAACAGCACAATAAGAATTAAGGCCACGATGATGCGATCGCAGTGGTGGTTATAGAAGGCAATAAGAAAGATGGATCCACAAACATACGACCTCCTCCTCCTCAACTTAGTGCGCCGGGCCACCGACCGGCGGCTAAGGAGCGGCGGCTTTTGTGGCGAGGTCGAGGTGCTTCTCAGCAAAGGCATCCAAGGCTTCCAGCCAGTTGAGGAAGGCCAACGTCGTAGCGTCCTCACTGGCCTTGTAGATACCTATGTACATGATTTCCTCGTACATGTGGATGTGTAGGTCGACGAATTCTTGCAGGGCGAGGCGCCTCGCGGCGAGCGCGACCTCCAGGTGGGCATTCTTCGTGGCGTCGGCGGGCAGTCGCAGGGCCACCAGTGCTTGAAAGAGGTTCCGGCCATGGAGGCCGATTAGGGTGGCAGGCAATGAGGAGCCCGAGCGCGCGGGTTGGAGGAGTACGGCGATGTCGTCCGCGAGCTTCTTGAGGACGGTGAACTTGTTGCTAGTGGCAACGATCATCTGGTCCAACTGAGAGTCGTAGTTGGCGTCGAAGGCGGCCATCCACCAGCTGGTCTCCAACACCGTCTGGAGATGATCCTCGGCGCCATGCCGCGGGCCGGCGTCGTGGACCATCTGGCGCAGCCGCTGGCCGCTCACGAGCATCGCCGCCATGGGTCTGGAGTGAGCTCTTTTGCGCTTAGTGTAGGTGCTTAGGCAAATGCTTAGGTGCGTACGATGTGGTAGATGCATTGGAATGGAGGGGCGCCTTTATATGAGGTCAATGAGGGCAAACTGCGTTGCATTCACATCGTGCAGCCTCTTTTCCCGGACCTCCTCCCATTACTTCCCTCATGCATTAATTGAAGGAGGATGCATTGGCCGTTCAACATATCGGGAACCGCTACTCCCTCCCTCGTCTGCATTAAAGTCGTATCGGGAACTGCGCCGCCCGCTGTCAAATCGAATACTCCCTCCGTCTAGGTGAGTATTAAGTCATCTTACGAAAACCAAATAGTAAACACATAGGCGTGGTGCATTAACTCTCACGTTGTTTCTTATTTTTTGACATAAATAGAGGAATCAACCAAGAAGAGATGTGGGGCTTGTATGCTTTTAATGACTTGAGACTATCAAACATGACATGCAGTGGTCAGTTCGTTGCACAAGAACAAATACAACCCACGTCAGCACACACGCATCATATATAGCATCACATCCAATAGCTATAAAAGATGAATGAGACCAAATTATATCTCATCTAGATGAGTTCTAGCAAAACTGTATTAATAATACTTAGTACTCGTGCGCCATGTATCATATATTAGTATCATGTAGTACTTTATTTATTTATGAGGTATCCAGATGGCACTGCACCGCCAAGAAAAGAGGGTAACATCAAAATTATGCACTACTTTTTTGAGTATGTTGGTAAGGTCCGGTCATAGTCACTTGTTGAAATCTCTAAAAAGACAAATACTCCCTCCGTCCGGAAATACTTGTCATCAAAATGGATAAAATGAAATGTATCTAGACGTGTTTTAGTTTTAGATACATCTCTTTTTATCCATTTTGATGACAAGTATTTTCGGACGGAGAGAGTAGAAAACAGAGTTGGTGATGATGGTGTGCGTGCCATCCTGTAATATAGGCCGTCGGATTTATATCTAATGGATAGGAAAGAAATTATGGCAATTTTGCAAAAATATACCCACACGTCTCTCCACGTTCGTAAATAAGGCCTTCCCTCGTTCAACCTTTTCTCTCACAAGATAAACTACTCATACAAATGCATCTTGATGTTCCGTGCAACGCACAGGCAGCTAGCTTATTTCTTTTAAAATAGTTGCTGCGATAATTGGGTTGAAGTGATATATTTTATGTCTGCCCCGAATGATTTCAGATTCACTAGTAGTAACAAAGAAAAGGTTTCCTTGTTAATTAACAGAAAACAGGGTGAAAACTATCACATGAGGCCGGTAAAAACAAGGCACACTGGGTTTAGCGTCATCGTCACTACAGCTGTGCGCGCGCGAGAAGTCTACATATCGAGGGGGCTACCGAGCGAGGCACCGAGACACAATGTTTGAGAGAGAAACCAATTGACAGATTATGATCAGATCGAGTTGTCACCCTTCTGCTGTCATTGTTGGGGGGGAGGGAGAGAAAGACGTATCGAGAGTGTGCGTGGTAGGCACAGAGGCACAACTAGTGAGTGTGTGTGTGTGTGTGAAAGAGGAGTAGATAGATTATTATCAAGATCGATGTGCCACCCTACTCCTTCGGTGCCGGGTAGTGTGTGTGTGTGTTTGAGAGAGAAGCCAGTCGATAGATTAGTATCAAGATCGAGGTGTCACCCTACTCCTTCGGTGTTGGGAAGTGTGGGTGTGTGTGGGGGGGGCATTGACACTCACATATCTCTACTCTTATAAAAAAAATAGAGTTGGTGATGATGGTGTTCCTGCCATCCTGCAATATAGGCCATCCAATTTATATCCGACGGACAGGAAGGAAACTATGGCAATTTTGCAAAAAGATACCCACACCCCTCTCCGCATTTGCAAATAAGGCATTCCTTCGTTCATCCTTTTCTCCCACAAGTTAAACTTCTCATACAAATGCATCTTGATGTTCCGTGCAACGCATGGGCATCTTGCTAGTAGGGAGAAGGAGTTTGTGTGACACATATCTAGCTATATTAAGGGATAGGTAGATAGCATATGTGTGAGAGACATTATTATACTTTGAGACATTAGTGGTTGTGGGTGGGCAGAATTAAAGGGGTAGGCGTGTTAGACATAGAGAGCGTGTGTGTTTCTGTGTGAGAGACTTGTAGGACGGGGTAGAAAGACGAATTTAACCCCGACGGAGGGAGAGAAATACACGAAGTGCGCGTGTGTGATTCCGATGCCCATAGGGAAATGAGATTTGTATGCGTGTGAGAGAGATTGCACAATTCATTCACGTATCACTATCTAGCGATCGTGGATGTGCATCGCTTGAACATAAGTCAATATCTACTTCGTATCATGGCCAAAGGTACAATATTGATTCAACGCTATAAAGATTGGACACTCACATATCACATTTTTTTCTATTTAAATAAACCTTTTCAGTTGTGCATGCCAAAGTTACAGTGATGTTTCTTCAAACAACAAATGTAGCTATCATGTACATGCGCCATTGTTACTCTTGCATTCAAATTCATTAGTCTTGGATGATTTAAGTTTCTATTTTGAAGTAATATATGTAATATTCATATATGAATTCAACGGGTACGCAATTTATGAAATGGAGGCTATGTAATCATATGAAGTAACACTTTTAAGTAGCTAACTACAATATCCATTTGTTTTTGTGCACCTCTACACTAACACGTCAATGCATTATGTTTAAAGTAAATAACCAATGGCACTAAATTATCTATTTACACGAGAAATACATAGGCTGAGCGTTTGATCCTTTTTTGTGAACGCGCCACTACACCCGTACGATTGGTCGCGCCCATGTGAATGTCCAAGTTATCGGCGCATCATCCCGAGTTATTGTCTTTTTTCTGGGGTGGACTTCACACTAGTTATTAACTGCTGACGTGTGCCCCATGTACACAGTCTAGCATGACCTTCCCGCTAGCACGGTCCAAAATTAGTTGAAACTGGATACGAACGATCCCGCGGGCGGCAAAATCTCCCGCCTCCTTCTAAAATTTCCGCCACCTTAGTCTTTAGCATGCGAAATCCCCCTTTTGTCCTTGGTGCACGGAGACCAACAATTACAATACCGCCCTCATCTACATGATAGGTCGGGGCTGCTTTGGTAACTTCCGGTTCCCCCACTACACGACACCCCCATTTCCTCTCCCCCTCCCGCAAAAACGACTAACTCCACACCACCAGAGCATCTTACATCACGCCGTCCGTACTTCATCGCCCTTTCTCCCCTCCCCTCTCAAAACCCTAGACTGCTCATCCACCGGCGTACCATAGCCCATTCACTGCCAGCGGCGTCCACCTCGCCGGATCTGCTTCTCTGGCCGCATCTACCCCTCCCACCTCCCCTAGAAACAAGTAGACTGCTCATCCACCACTGTACCATAGCCCATTCAGTGTCGGCCTTGTCCACGGCACCGGATCTGCTTTGCTGGTACTCTCGTCAACCGCCGCGCATCTGCAGCGGCTCATTCATACTCCCCACCGGAGAAGCTTCGTCCACACCCCCCGGAGCCGCCCCACCGACGCCCCCATCGACGGCCTCTGATCCTCTTCGCCGACACCTTCCTCAACCCTACCGGAGCCGCTTCGCCGACACCTTCCTCAACCCTACCGGAGCCGCTTCGCCGACACCTTCCTCAACCCTACCGGAGCCGCTTCGCCGACACCATTGTCAACCCTACCGGAGTAGCTTCGCATATACCATTCTCAACCCTACCGGGGCCGCTTTGCCAACTCACAAGTCCACGGCCTCAGATCTGCTTCCTTGCACCCTCATCCAACCTACCGGAGCAGCTTCTGACGCCCCGTCCACGGCCGCAGATTCGCATCATCGACACCATCCTTAACCCAACCACCGGAGCGGCTTCTGACGCCCCGTACACGGCCGCAGATCCGCGTCGTCGACACCATCCTTAACCCAACCACCGGAGCAGCTTCACCTACGCCCTCGTCCACGGCCACAGATCCGCTTTGCCCACACCGTAGTCCACCCTACCGGAGTCGCTCCACAAACACCCTACTCGACGGTTCTAGATCTCCTTACCGGACCCCGACAGCCAGTGCAACGTCATCACCCTCGACGTTTCTAACCTGATTCCCACCGTCGCTGTTGATGTTAACCGGTCGCTGTTACCTGTTATGCAGCTGGAAAAAACTACAAGGACGATGTTTCTTCTGGATCTAACAGCTTGGGCAACCAAGATCCTGGACTGAGGCATTGCTATGATCTTGTAAGCGCATCTCTCTCTCTCTCTCTTGTATTGTTCTGTGCCTGCCAGCATGCTTTGCTAGGATTTTCGACCAGTAATCCCTATGTGCAGACAATGATTTCTACTACTGGCTGCTAAATTAGATATGTAGATGTCATACATGATACTACCTCGTACCTCCATTCCTAAATATAAGTCTTTCTAGAGATTCCACTATAGGCTACATACGGAGCAAAATGAGTGAATCTACACTCGAAAATGCATCTATATACATTTGTATGTGGTCCATACTGGAATCTCTACAAAGACATATATTTAGGAACAAGGGCAGTACATTACACAAAATCGTAGGTGGCATGTAGGAATTCCAGTGCACTACATTAGGCTCCCTTAGAGTGCCTGCTAGTCCAGCATACATAGTCATGGCTAGTTTATGGTACGCACACAATCATTAATTGGTGGTTTAAATATGCGCAAGAAATATGCAATGTTGTATCATGTAGAGATGTCTGAAATTAGCCATGTCAACTTGCAGATAGGGTTACACAATGAAAAAGTACAAGATGTATGTGGCAATTTCATGGAACATCGCAAGAAAAGGAGAGTCAGCGGTGAGCCTATACATTGTGCTATGGTACGTCACTCCTCCATTGCAATCATCGTGAAATGTTATTTGTATGCCAGTTCTATTAGCCAAGTTTCTTAGGGACAGTTATTACGAATTATCCTAAGAAAATAAGCACCTGTGAATATAAGCTCCATGTAATAAGCCAACCAGTTCTTTTCATTGCGTTTTCAGCTTATCTTTGGTATGATCAGTGGAAAGTCTAGATTGCATTATATTTTTTCATTTTGCTGCCCATATGGAAATTAATTTGACTTGCAAACATCACAAATTGAACCCAGTGCAGTAATTAATATGATAGGAAATAGACCATCACTATTTGCTCAAAATGCAAATACAAAGATACCATCTACTTGGCACAATCTACTTTGGTCAATGTTTTCCATAGAGATCACATTGCCTAATTTAAACGAAGAACGCATGACCCACATTTAAATGAAGAACAATTATTTATTGAAATTCGATGGTCCAAGTGGCTAGTTATTATCGTATAGCAGCACCACCTGAAAGCATCATATAGCAGCAGCAGCAGCTCATAGCAACTCATCATACATCAGCAGCAGTCTGCAATTCATCATATACCAGCAGCAGCTCATAGCAATTCATCATATAGCAGCAGCAGGAGCAGCTCATAGCAATTCATCATATAGCAGGAGCAGCTCATAGCAATTCATCATATAGCAGCAGCAGGAGCAGCTTGTAGCAACTCATCATATAGCAGCAGCAGCTCATAGCAATTCATCATATAGCAACAGCAACTCATAGCAACTCATCATACAGTAGTAACAGCTCATAGCAATTCATCATATAGCAGCAGCAGGAGTAGCTCATAGCAATGCATCATATAGCAGCAGCAGAAGCAACTCATAGCAATTCATCATATAGTGGACCAGAATGAAAATTTGGCAAAAAATCAGAGGAGATCCTCACCTTGTTGGATGAGCTCATCCTTCAACAGCACCTCAAGGCCATGGCCTGGGAGGAGGGGAGGGGGAATAAGGTGCCTTCTGCCGCAGTGTGGCATCAGCCGTAGTTGTGCAGCGCCCGCCGGAGTAGTGCGTTGGACGAACCACAGTGGAGCAGCTGCTGAAGACCATGAGAATGAGGGGCAGCGCCAGAGGGAGGAGCAGCTAGGGAGATTTGCCCCTACCCGCCGGCCATGTAGCCTAGCTGGACATAGCATCGTCGAGGACCAGGCCAGATGGGACCAGTGGCGACGGCTCACTGGAGGAACCCTAGTGCTGCAGGCAGGGGATCGAGGTAGAGGGAAAGGGGAGAGGAGATGCAAGCGGGCAGGGCAATGAATGCTTGCGTGTTTGTTTTTACTTGAGGGTCAGGTGTGACACGGGCGTCAGCAGTTACATTTTGAGTGTAATATAGGCAGACAACATAGTCATTTCACTATTCCCCTTCCCTTCAATTTTTAGTGAGGTTCTACCCGAAACACCCTCCTCCAAAGCGAAATTAGTTAAGCCCAAGCCCATAACTCAAAAATGACTTCTTTACATCTTCTATGGCTTATTTTGACAATATGCCCTAAAAAGGCGGAATCAAACTGGCCCTTAACCTGCAATTCAATTGTGCGTGCAATGATGAGTCACTCATGCCTGCTATCTGTACATTTAGGCATCATCATACATGGCATAACCTAATACATGTGCATTCCATTGTAGAATCTGGAATATGCAATGTTTATGTTAGTTCATACATTGCACATGATGTTTAAATGCCCCTTAAATCTGGTCAGTCAAGTGATGGTCTTTAAGCCTCCTTCTTTACTTCTTTTCTTGATATGTAAGATTTGCTCACACATCTGTTCAATTGCTTGTTTGCATCAGCCAGCCATACTAGGAATGTTTGCTCTGATTACTTGCTGTTCTTGACCTAACACTCTAACAGAGCTTGTCAATGATTTAAACATTAAGGGCTGCTGTAGTGGGGCCTTGTCTAACTCATAGGTGACATAAAGGTTTGGCTGTACACTACAGTAGGCTCTCCAAGAGTACCTGGAGATCCAGTTCGAAGGTATGCCTAGTTTTTACATAGTGCAGACATAGTAAACGCTCATTTCATTGTGTGCAAGTGCAAGAGATGCGGCATGTTTCATTATGTGGTGTTGTTTTGTTATAATCTCATTATTTTGTGTTCACATACTGGAAAGTATGCATATTTATCTTCCAAGGAGACGAGTAACTAGTTTGTGTCACCTTGCAGAGGGGGTGCAACGAAGATAAGATTGAGGATTTCCAAGTACAAGATGTTAGGAAGGAGCCTTGCAAGAGAAGTAGGATCTGCGCTGAGCCTCTTCAACCTGCTAAGGTAAGTCACTGTATGCAACTAAACAGTTCAATTCCTTGTTTGTTTCAGGCATAGTTAATTTTCTCTTTTCAATTGCTTTATTTGTCCTCAGTTAATGAGATGCCCAAATAATCATGCCTGATGTTCGGTACTTGTATCACTATTAGTTGACATAATTAAAGGCCTTACCATTTAATTACTCTGTCGAAGTGTGCCTGAAGCTTTGAAGTCTATTAACCAACTATTGTTGCATGAGGCTCACAATCTAGTTTATACTACGCTAATGATTGCATAGTTTTGCCTGTTGTAGTATGTTTGTATGAAACCCTCTGTTGTTCATTATGATCCCTAAGACTTTAATTGAGTCACAGAATGGCCAACTGCTTGCTTACTTATACGCAACGTGCTGTCTAAATTTGTAACTTGTCTGTGTTTTCGATTGAGCCCCAACATCATGCTCCTCTGGTGAGCTAAGAGGGATTTTTGTATGCAGGCTGCACAGACTATCTTTTTTATAATTTTTAAAATATCACCGGCTTATGCTTCATGACGTGTAACATTTTTTTTGAAAGTGACGTGTAACATTATTGTTAGTCCTGTTTTGCCATGTAGTACAAAATAGTGTCTTGTTCGCTTCACTGTTGTAACTATATTTTTGCCCTAGTCATGTGTACTTACAGAAATATTTCAGGATGAAGTGACATCAACATAAAGATCTGCGAGCAGTGTGGCATGGCCGTTACTGAATGATTATGGATTAGAATTGGAATGTGCTGATGTTCTCGAGCATCAATTAGAGGTGGCAAGACAATGTGTACATGATTGTCAACGTATAATCAACAAGTTGAGACCGAACATGCAGGTATTAGATGCAGGAGTCAAAAAAATGAAACAAGACACTGAGGTAACCATGAAGGAATTAGAGATTTTGTAGACTGGAATTTGTGCTATATGAATTCGGCCAATCCTATTTTCTGAAGAGATTATAGTTCAAATAGAGTTAAGTTGATGCGTGTCCATGATGTATGAGCTGTATTTGCCCAGTGTATGTAATTTGTTGTTTGTGTATGCTTTATTATCACCTGTGCCGAACCATAATGCCCAGTGGGTATAATCGGCTGTAATTTCTTTATTGTATAGTGTAGGATTATTCTACCTTTCTATGCCTTGATCTCTTTGTTGTATAGTGTATGCTTTTCAGAGGTGATAGTATTAAGTAGGATAATTCTTTGAATATGCTATATCGTTCAAACGGGGGCCAGCTCGCCCGACCATGGCCCTTCACGGGCCGTCAGATCCATGGGCCTTCTACATCTCGTAGGATCCATGGGCCTTCTATGTCTCGTAGGATCCATGGGCCGCCGACTCATTTATGGGTCTTGTACGGGCCTTTAATGGAAATCGTATGTTTATGGGTTGACCATAACTGGCCGTTAATAGGCCGTATTTGGTGATGCTAGGAAAATGGCCCAACAGACTAACGGTCCACAAACGGGCCGACTGTAACGACGGGCTGAATTTGGCCCACAAGCAGAAAATGACAGTAACGGGCCGTAAGTAACCGAATGCTGCAAATGAGCCCAAGAATAAAATGGGCCCTCAGAAGGCCGAAAGTTAACTTGGGCTGGAAACGGCCCAACGGAATAACGAGCCATTAATGGGTATAAAGTGATACACTGTTCATTGCGGGCCAGTTTCACCACGGGCCGTTAATGGGTGTAAAGTAATACATTGTTCATTACGGGCCAGTTTCAGCACGGGCCGCTAATGGGCCAAGAGTTACAAAGGGCCTCATATGGGTTGAAGGACGTCATGGGCTATACATGGGCCAGAAGTGAAAACGGGCTGGAATCATATTGGATGGCCGAGATGACGCTACTGGGCCTAATTCGGATAGGGCGTAACGGGCCTTGGATTAGCGGGCTGTAAATGGGCTATATGCGAACAGGTCGTTAATAGTCTTTCCATGGGCCGGCCCGCCAACTTTTGACCAAGTCAAACGAGCCGGCCTTTTCATAGAAATGGGCCACTGTTGGGCCGTGCCACGTGTCGACGTATCATAGGCGCCTTCTGTCCAGTGAGTGGATGACATCTGTCCGAACGATGAGCCAACACGTGTTTCCTCTAGCCAATGATGATTTTACACATGGAAAATCCCCATTGGTCGGGGCTGTTAACGGGTTATCGGATCCAAAACCCTACCCGATGGCTTAACGGCGTTCCGTTACGGTGGATGCCACGTGTCGGTCACCCTTGACGAAAGCACTTCTGTGACGTGCGATTTATCGTCATGGAAGTGGACACTTCCGTGATGATAATTTTGGTAATGTCATGGAACACTTCTACGACAGCACAGGTATGACTATCTTGATTCTGTCATAAATTTGTCATGGATGTACATGCATGACAAAAAACGCGACCTACTGTGACAAACACGTATCATCACGGAAGTGTATTTTTTTGTAGTGGATGTCTATCAAAGCGGGAGTTCTTAAGTAATATGATTAATTGAACTTTAATTTATCATGAACTTAGTCCTGATAGTATTAGCATATCTATGTTGTAGATCAATTGCTCGCGTATAGCTTCCCCGTTTTATTTATGATATGTTCCTAGAGAAAACTATGTTGAAAGATGTTAGCAGCAATGATGCGGACCAGCTCCGTGATTTGAGGATTATCCTCATTGCTGCACAGAAGAATTATGTCCTTGATGCACTGCTAGGTGACGGGCCTATTGCAGGAGCAGAGGCAGACGTTATGAACGTTTGGCAAGCTCGGTATGATGACTACTTGATAGTTTAGTGCGCCATGCTTTACGGCTTAGAACCGGGACTTCAAAAATGTTTTGAATGCCATAGAGCATATAAGATGTTCCAAGAGTTGAAATTAGTATTTCAGACTCATGCCCGTGTCGAGAGGTATGAGACCTCTGACAGTACTTTGCCTACAAGATGGAGGAGAATAGCTCAACTAGTGAGCATGTACTCAGATTGTCTGGTACTACAATTGCTTGAATCAAGTGGGAGTTAATCTTCCAGATAAGATAGTGATTGACAGAGTTCTCTAGTCACTATCACTAAGTTACTGAAACTTAGTGATGAACTATAATATGCAAGGGATGACGTAAAACGATTCCCGAGCTCTTCGCGATGTTGAAATCGGCGAAGGTAGAAATCAAGAAAAGCATCAAGTGTTGATGATTGACAAGACCACTAGTTTCAAGTAAAAGGGCAAGTGAAGAAGGGGAACTTCAAGAAGAATAGCAAGCAAGTTGCTACTCCCGTGAAGAAGCCCAAAGCTGAACCTAAGCCTGAAACTGAGTGCTTCTACTGCAAAGGGAATGGTCACTGGAAGCAGAACTACCCCAAATACTTGGCGGATAAGAAGGATGGCAAAGTGAACAAAGGTATATTTGATATACATGTTATTGATGTGCACTTTACTAGTGTTCATAGTAACCCCTGAGTATTTGATACCGGTTCAGTTGCTAAGATTAGTAACTCGAAATGGAAGTTGCAGAATGAACATAAACTAGTTAAGAATGAAGTGACGATGTGTGTTGGAAGTGGTTCTAAGATTGATATGATCATCATCGTGCACTCCCTATACTTTTGAGATTAGTGTTGGACCAAAATAAATGTTATTGGTGTTTGCGTTGAGCATGAATATGATTGGATCATGTTTATTGCAATACGGTTATTCATTTAAGTCAAAGAATAATTTTTGTTCTGTCTATAGAATAAAACCTTCTATGGTTATACACTTCATATAAATGGTTTATTGAATCTCGATCGTAATGATACACATATTCATAATATTGATGCCAAAAGATGCAAAGTTGATAGTGATAGTGCAACATATTTGTGGCACTGCCGTTTAGGTCATATTGGTGTAAAGCGCATGAAGAAACTCCATGTGGATGGATTTTTGGCATCACTTGATTTGAATCATTTGATGCTTGCGAACCATGCCTCTTGGGCAAGATGACTAAGACTCCGTTCTCCGGAACAATGGAGCGAACCACTGACTTATTGGAAATAATACATATCGATGTATATGGTCTGATGAGTATTACGGCTCGCGACGGGTATCATTATTTTCTGACCTTCACAGATGATTTGAGAAGATATGGGTATATCTACTTAATGAAACACAAGTCTGAAACATTTGAAAAGTTCAAAGAATTTCAGAGTGAAGTGGAAAATCATCGTAACAAGAAAATAAAGTTTCTACGATCTTTATGTGAAATCGTTTCGCAACTCACGCCACCTAGAATATTTGGAGACGAATATTTGAGTTACGAGTTTGGTATTCATTTGAAACAATGTGAAATCGTTTCGCAACTCACGCCACCTAGAACACCACAGCGTAATGGTGTCCAAACGTCGTAACCGTACTTTATTAGATATGGTGCAATCTATGATGTCTCTTACCAATTTACCACTATTGTTTTGGGGTTATGCATTAGAGACAACTACATTCATGTTAAATAGGGCACCATCTAAATCCGTTGAGACGACACCGTATGAACTATGGTTTGGCAAGAAACCAAAGCTGTCGTTTCTTAAAGTTTGGGGTTGCGATGCTTATGTGAAAAAGTTTCAAACTGATAAGTTCAAGCCCAAATTGGAGAAGTGCGTCCTCATAGGATACCCAAAAGAAATTGTTGGGTACACCTTCTATCACAGATCCGAAGGCAAGATCTTTGTTGCTAAGAGTGGATCCTTTCTAGAGAAAGAGTTTCTCTCGAAAGAAGTGAGTGGGAGGAAAGTAGAACTTGATGAGGTAATTGTACCTTCTCCCGAATTGGAAAGTATTTCATCACATAAATTAGTTCCAGTGATACCTACACCAAGTAGTGAGGAAGTTAATGATGATGATCATGAAACTTCAGATCAAGTTACTACCGAACCTCGTAGGTCAACCAGAGTACATTCCGCATCAGAGTGGTACAGTAATCCTGTTCTGGAAGTCATGTTACTAGACCATGACGAACCTACGAACTATGAGGAAGCGATGATGAGCCCAGATTCCACGAAATGGCTTAAGGCCATGAAATCTAAGATGGGATCTATGTATGAGAACAAAGTATGGACTTTGATTAACTTGCCCGATGATCGGTGAGCCATTCAGAATAAATGGATCTTCATGAGGAAGACAGACGCTGATAGTAGTGTTACTATCTACAAAGCTCGAATTGTCGCAAAAGGTTTTCGACAAGTTCAAGGTGTTGACTACGATGAGATTTTTTCACTCGTATCGATGCTTAAAAGTCTGTCTGAATCATGTTAGGAGTTGTCGCGTTTTATTAAATCTAGCAAACGGATGTCAAAACTGCATTCCTTAATGAATTTCTTAAAGAAGAGTTGTATATGATGCAACAAGAAGGTTTTGTCAATCCTAAATGTGCTAACAAAGTGTGCAAGCTCCAGCGATCCATCTATGCACTGGTGCAAGCATCTTGGAGTTGGAATATATGCTTTGATAAAGTGATCAAAGCATATGGTTTTATACAGACTTGCGGTGAAGCCTGTATTTACAAGAAAGTGAGTGGGAGCACTACAGTTTTTTTGATAAGTATATATGAATGACATATTGTTGATCGGAAATGATGTAAAAAAATTTAGAAAGCATAAAGGAATGTTTGAAAGGAGTTTTTCAAAGAAAGACCTCGGTGAAGCTACTTACATATTGAGTATCAAGATCTATATAGATAGATCAAGACGCTTGATATATTTTTTTAATGAGTACATACCTTGACAAGATTTTGAAGTAGTTCAAAATGGAACAGTCAAAGAAGGAGTTCTTGCCTATGTTGCAAGGTGTGAAGTTGAGTAAAGACTCAAAACCCGACCACGGCAGAAAATAGAAAGAGAATGAAAAGTCATCCCCTATGCCTCAGTCATAGGTTGTATAAAGCATGCTATGTTGTGTACCGGACCTATTGTGTACCTCATCAAGAGTTTGGCAAGAGGGTACAATAGTGATCCAGGGGTGGATCACTGGACATCGGTCAAAATTATCCTTAGTGGAATAAGGATATGTTTCTCGGTTATGGAGGTGACAAAATTTCATTGTAAAGAGTTACATCGATGCAAGTTTTGACACCGATCTGGATGACTCTGAGTCTCAATCTGGATACATATTGAAAGTGGGAGCAATTAGCTCGAGTAGCCCCGTGCAGAGCATTGTAGACATAGAAAAAGTTGCAAAATACATACGGATCTGAATGTTGCAGACCCGTAGACTAAAATTTCTCTCACAGGCGAAACATGATCATACCTTATTACTCTTGGGTGTTAATCACATAGCGATGTGAACTAGATTATTGACTCTAGTAAACCTTTTGAGTGTTGGTCACATGGCGATGTGAACTATGGGTGTTAGTCACATAAAGATGTGAACTATCGGTGTTAAATCACATGGCGATGTGAACTAGATTATTGACTATAGTGCAAGTGGGAGACTGAAGGAAATATTCCCTAGAGGCAATAATAAAGTTGTTATTTATATTTTCCTTATATCATGATAAATGTTTATTATTCATGCTAGAATTGTATTAACCGGAAACTTAGTACATGTGTGAATACATAGACAAACAGAGTGTCACTAGTATGCCTCAACTTGACTAGCTCGTTAATCAAAGATGGTTAAGTTTCCTAACCATATTTGTCATTTGATAAACGGGATCACATCATTAGAGAATGATGTGATTGACTTGACCCATCCGTTAGCTTAGCACTATGATCGTTTAGTTTATTGCTATTGCTTTCTCCATAACTTATACATGTTCCTATGACTATGAGATTATGCAACTCCCGAATACCGAAAGAACACTTAGTGTGCTATCAAACGTCACAACATAACTGGGTGATTATAAAGATGCTCTACAAGTGTCTCCGATGGTGTTTGTTGAGTTGGCATAGATCGAGATTATGATTTGTCACTCCGATTGTCGGAGAGGTATCTCTAGGCCCTCTCGGTAATGCACATCACTATAAGCCTTGCAAGCAATGTGACTAATGAGTTAGTTATGGGATGATACATTACGGAACAAGTAAAGAGACTTGCCGGTAACGAGATTGAACTAGGTATGATGATACCGACAATCGAATCTCGGGCAAGTAACATACCGATGACAAAGGGAACAACGTATGTTGTTATGCGGTTTGACCAATAAAGATCTTCGTAGAATATGTAGGAACCGATATGAGCATCCAGGTTCCGCTATTGGTTATTGACCGAAGATGAGTCTCGGTCATGTCTACATAGTTCTCGAACCCGTAGGGTCCGCACGCTTAACGTTCGATGACGATCGGTATTATGAGTTTATGTGTTTTGATGTATCGAAGGTAGTTCGGAGTCCTGGATGTGATCACGGACATGACGAGGAGTCTCGAAATGGTCGAGACATGAAGATTGATGTATTGGAAGGTTATGTTTGGACACCGGAATGATTTCAGATGAGTTCGGGCATATACCGGAGTACTGGGGGGTTACCGGAACCCCCCGAGGAGTTAATGGGCCTTAATGGGCCATGGTGGGAGAGAGGAGGAGGCGGCCAACTGGGAGGCGCGCGCCCCCCAAGTCCAATCCGAATTGGGAGGGGGCCGGCCCCCCTTTCCTTCCCTCTCTCTCCCTCTTCCTTCTTCTCCTACTCCAACTAGGGAAAGGGGGAAACCTACTCCTATTGGGAGTAGGAATCCCCCCCTGGGCGCGCCATAGAGAGGCCATCCCTCCCCTCCTCCACTCCTTTATATACGGGGAAGGGGGCACCCCATAGACACACAAGTTGACAGTTGTCTTAGCCGTGTGCGGTGCCCCCTTCCACAGATTTCCACCTCGGTCATATCGTTGTAGTGCTTAGGCGAAGCCCTGCGTCGGTAACTTCATCATCACCGTCATCACGCCGTCGTGCTGACGAAACTCTCCCTCAACCTCAACTGGATCAAGAGTACGAGGGACGTCACCGAGCTGAACGTGTGCAGATCGCGGAAGTGTCGTGCGTTCGGTACTTGATCGGTTGGATCGCGAAGACGTTCGACTACATCAACCGCGTTACTTAACGCTTCTGCTTTCGGTCTACGAGGGTGCGTAGACATACTCTCCCCCTCTCGTTGCTATGCATCTCCTAGATAGATCTTGCGTGATCGTAGGATTCTTTTTTGAAATACTGCGTTCCCCAACAGGTATCCGACACGCGGGGCTCTGAAATCCGAACATAGCTTGTTCTTAACTTAGGGGGAGAAGTATTCTCGGCTTGTTCCTCCATGGCCGCTACCAGATGGGTGGTCGGTGGGGACTTGATCTCCCTCTGGTCGGGTTTAAGCCCGATCCGATCATAGTCTGTTGCGACCCCCAGGGCGGCGATATGATCTAGCAGTTCATTCAAGGACGAGGCATCTGCTGGATCCATCTTTTCGGAGTGTTCGAGGCCGATGTGAAGATGATGTTTGGAGATTGCGGGGGCTGCCTTTGGCTTAACGGCCAAGCGGGCGCCCATGGTGAAACCGCCAAACTGGAGGACCTGTCCTGGAGCTAGGGCCCTTCCAGAGGTGATGCTGTTATTAATGACAAGGCGAGCCGCCGATCCTTCCATCGATGACACAAAGAAAGCTCTCAATGAAAGCACCAATGTCGGTGTCAAAAAGGGACGATCTCGGGTAGGGGGTCCCGAACTGTGTGTCCGAGGATCGAAGGTAACAAAAGACAAAGGGGACACGATGTTTACCCAGGTTCGGGCCCTCTTGATGGAGGTAAAACCCTACTTCCTACTTGATTGACTTTGATGAATATTGGGGTTACAAGAGTTGATCTACCTCAAGATCGTAATGGCTAAACCCTAGATGTCTAGACTATATAAATTCTGATGATCTTTACAGACTAAACCCTTCGGTTTATATATGCACCGGGGGGGGGGTATAGAGTCAGTACACGAGGGAAGGAAACAATACATCCGGACTCCAATCTTGCCTTCCACACATCCAGGAGTCCTATCCGAACACGGAGGATAACCTTTCACTCTATCTTCACGGCCCATCAGCCCGGCCCATGCTTGAATATGCCGGACACCTGTGGACCCCCGAATCCAGGTCTTCCTCAGATCCCCCACCCGTGGAAATAACAAAGGTTAATGTGGATGGCGCTTATGATGTAAGAACCGGGCATGGAGGATGGGGGATAATCTGTAGGAATACTTCTTCAGAAGTTCTACTTGCAGCAGTGGGGGAATTGTAGCATATGTCGAATGCTTTGCATACAGAAATGATGGCCCTATTAAAAGCTGCAAGTCTGGCGGATTAGATAGGGATTCAAAAAGCTATTTTTGAAACTGATAGCCTGATGCTCAAGCAAGCTATTGGGTCTACCTCATTTGACTTCAGTCTACTCGTGTTCGGAGAGATAAAGTTAAAATGCACAAACTGAGATTTCTCATGTTTCTCGTGTATGTAACAAGCCAGCTCATGTGCTAGCGGCGTTGGGTACAGGGGTAGACCATACATCTAGTCGAGTTTGGTATGATAATTACCCTGTTGATATAGCCCGTGCTGTAACCGGCGATTCTGACGCGTTGTAAATGGAATACAAGTGTTCCATGTAAATGTAAAAAGAAAAAGCAGGCCAACCGAGTAGGTGTCCCCTGCGAATTCCTCTTTCCCCGTTCGCGGGCATTCCCAAAATGAAATTCCGCTCTCCCTCCATTTCCCTGATCCCCCCGGGCCGAAATTTCTCGAAACACCCACTGTGCACCCGGTCCATGAACCGCCCACCGCCCACCCCCCACCAATCCCACATTCCACCCCACAAACCGCGCCCTCCTCTCCTCCCGTACACCGCCGCCGCTTCCCCCCAACCACACCGCACACCACCAACGGCAAAACCCTCCCCCAAATTCGAAACCTCCTCCCCTCCCCTCCCCTCCGCCGATTCGATGGAGGCGCCGCCGCCGCTGACGGCGGGCGCGGTGACGGAGATATGGGAGCTCCCGAACGGGCCGGCGACGTTCCAGCCGGTGCTGCAGGTCGCGGACCTTCGCCCCGTCGTCGCCAAGAACACGACCGCGGCGGCGGCCGCGGCGCAGCACTCGGAGCGGTTCCGCATGCTGCTCTCCGACGGCGTCCACTCCCAGCAGTCCATGCTCGGCACCGGCCTCAACGACCTCATAAAGGACGGAACCCTCCGCGTCGGCTCCATCGTCCACCTCACGGACATGACGTGCAACACCATCCAGAAACGCAGGTGCGTCAACCGACATTTATTCTCTCCCTTTGCCCTTGATTGGATCTTGATCTGCTTGCCTGGCTTAGTACTCGGCTGTCGATTTGTCCGGGGCACCAGCGATTTCAGCAAAGGTGGTATCTTTGTGTTAGTTTCTTGATTGAGTTGCAGGTAGGCGCGTCTAGTTGGTGCCTGTCAGTGGTAGATCCAGGAATTGAACTTACCGGGGCGAAACATTTAAGGTCTCAAAATTTTAACGTACAAATGCAAGTCCGCTGAACCAAAACTCATAAAACTCAAATGCGAAGCTAGATGCACTCGAAAATTAACATAACTAATGGTTCAAAATAGTTCAAGATTCTCAACAACTAGGTGGCGCAACCACCAAAAAACACAAAAGACAACATAAATGCCATAGAGAGCTACTAACATGGACTCCCGCTGCTTGAATCATTCATTCCCTGGCCCAAAATGTCCAACTCCAATTCTAATAGGTACCTACAACTAGTGAACAAGCTGCATATCAATATATATCTTAGCACAAGTATGCTAATAGTTTGAAACAACAGCTAAGAAAAGTATTTACTGAAGTTGTAATTATACGAGGATGGTTTGGTAGATGGCCTCTAAGGTTCCTGAAGCCATGAAAATTTTCAATAATCTTCTTGTTATCAATTCTAGCAAATATTTCTCGCTCAGGATAGCATATCATCATATCATTCAACCAATTATCAGATATCTTATTTGTCAAATCTGTCTTTATGATGTTAGTCGCTGAGAAAACTCTTTCAACTGATGCCGTCGCTACTGACAAAGTCAAAGCAAGTTTGATGAGCCGATAAACCAACCCTTCTAGGGGATTCTGTGTCAGAAAGCGCGAATATTTATTTCATTCCATTAAAAATAAGAAGCCATCTATCCGTACCGTAATATTTTGGAATATTATGAATTAGAGAAATTTACATGCTTTCTCATTCCATTCGCGAGGAGCTGGATGAGAAGAAACTCTCATGTCCAGTTTTGCAGTAGAGATGGAACTAAGAAAGAGAACCATCGACTATAACCCCAAAAGAACCAGATTTCGCAAACAATATAGAGGAAGAATGAAAGGAAAATCCTGCCGAGGCAAGGAAATTGTAAATGTTCCTTAGTTTCAACCAACTTGAGAGGAAGATTAGCGAGACTATCACAACCACAAAAAACAGCAGACCTTTTCATCGTATCAATTTATATCTTGAGCTGACCATCCAAATGATATTGGTCTTCTTGATTGAAGTCAACTGAGAAAATAGATGCAAGCCCAAGTAGCTTCTCATGATTAAATCTGCTAAATGAGTCTCTAGGATCTAGACTCGTAAATCGTAATGCATATCAATAACCTTGTTTAAGTCTTACTAAGTCGATTGTTCATCTCAGCTATGCTTCTTCAAGAACCTTGAGTATTTCAATCTTGTAGTGATGGAAGCCAATGTTTTAAAAGCGGTAAAGCGAAGCGAGGCGCTGGGGGGTGCCTCATTGCTTAAGCGTAAAGCGAGGCGACACTTTAGACAGACTCTGAACCTGATGGGCAGTAGAATAGAGTACCATTTAGGTGAGACATACATACCTTGACTCTAATCCACGAGTGAGCACATATGCATTAGTAGCCATTATTCTAATCCATCCACTAAGCAGTAAGCAACCAACCAACTAATATAAGAGAGGCAGCAGCAGCAGCTAACAGCAGAGGAGCTGTGCATAGCATAACACATAACAGAGCAGGAAAGGCATGACAAGCTGGTGCAGATCTGAGGCAGCAGCAGCAGGTAACAGCAGAGGTTTTGGTTCTCTCTCTTTCTTTCCCCTCCTGTAACTGTTTAACCTGTGAGCCCAGTTTTCCCGCCCTTGTGTTCCCGCCCAGCCCCTTTTCCCGCCAGAAATCTCTGTTCCCCTGCCTGGCAAGTCTAAGGCGTCCTCTCTGCACTAATGTGCCAATCAGGACGCCTAAGCGGGCACTTAAGACGCCTAAGCAGGCACTTAAGACGCTTTAATGTCTATAAGGCGGACGCCTTAGACACATGTCTAAAGCGAGCTGGATGCTTTGAGCCTGGAGGGTGCTCTGACGCTTAAGCGTCGCTTTAGGGACGCTTTACAAACAGTGATGGAAGCACAAACCATTTTGTGGAACTCCTTGCTGGAATATTCTCATTCATACTAGGCACTAGTATCTCTCTCTCAACACAAAACGAAGTGGCTCCTATCCTTCATCCCTCAGCTGCTGCAATAAACTTTTCAGACACAATCATTTCCATTGCACTTACTACTATATTTTAGTCCTTCTGTTGCAATGCTTGTCACAAGTCATTAGTCAAACCAAGCACTTTAAGCATCAAATGCAAGATTTAGAACAAATTCAAAGACCTCCATATATTTCATCAAACCTGATACTTTGCTTCCATCATCAGCATCTTCCCCATCATGAGAAATTGGCAAATTGCATACACTTGAATCACCGAATCAATGTTCTATGATGAGACCCCCATCGCGTATCACCAGGTCTTGCTAAAGTCGTCTCTTGATGTTTGCTTCTTCCTTTAAGAATCTCCCCATTCTCTACTTGCCACACAATTTTGGTATGAAGCTTTTGTAGCGATGCATTTTTTCTTTCACAAGGAAGCACTGACCTACAAAACACAGCATTGGGAACAAGTCAACAAAAGATCAGTAACCATGATTACAATCATATTTGCATATCCAAAGAAATCACTAACGGCAAGAATGCCCTTCACAAAAGCCACAACTAGTAATTGAAGCTGATGGGCGGAGCGGTGAACATATAATGCACGAGGAGTTTCATCTAACACTAGTTTCTTTAATCATTTAGTGCCCCCGCGTATTTGAGGCTCCATCATACCATTGACCTCTCAATCTAGACATCGATAATTTATGGTTAGCAAACACTTCACTCAAGGATCTTTTGAGAGACGCAGATGTGGTGTTGACAACATGCTTGACACCAAGTAACCTTTCCAAAATATCTTCTTTTATGTTTAGAAACCTCACAATGATAGCCACTTGTTGTTGGTGGAGAGAAATGACCATCCCCAAGCTCAGTCATGATGACCTCGGTGGTTTTTCTGCGCAAGCATGTACAATTTGCTTCTGGATATCATGACAAGCCATTTGATGATTCCGAGGAGCATTATCAATTTATCATTGAGTTCATCAGCTGCAGCTTTGCATCTTTTAGCATACCAATTCAACATCTCACGAAAACTACCCATGTTTCTTGAAGTCTTAGACTCATCATGGCCATGGAAAGCAAGCCCTTGACTAAGAAGAAACCTCACAACACCCATAACAGCCAACAAATGTCTTGATATTGAAGATGGCCCCTCTCAGTTTGAGTAGTGATTGCATATGCCACACTCTGTTTCTGATTCTTGAAATCTGCACAACGTCTTCTTGCATTGTTGTGAGCACTCTTTATCAAACTTACATGAAGCCTGCAATATTCCACTGCCTTCTTCCAGTTTTTATACCCATCCTGCTTGAAGACATTGCCCCCAAACTTACATGGCTTGCTGACTGCTTAAGAAAGCAGCAAAAAACATTATTCATGGTTTTTGTCTACACTGTACTCTAGCCAATCAAACCCCTCAAACCATTCCTCTCTGAATACCCTATTATCTGTATTAATGTTGCAAGGAAAATCATGCCCAAGCGGCTGACATGGACCATTCTTCAAATATTCCCTCCTAAGTGCATCTCTAATTTCTGGGTAAGTATTTTCTCCGATTTGTTGCCGAAGTACCGGATCAGGTTCAATGTCAGCTTGACTAAACCCTTGAATAGGAGCTTGCAAAATGTTAGCATCAGAGGTCTCATTAGCCACCTCAAGTTCAAGAACAGGAGCATGTGAAATGTTTGCATCAGATCCTTCATTAGACACTTCAAGTTCATGAACAAATTCAGGTTAATTATACACTTGAGCAGACTGCACTTGTGGTTCAGTAATTGGGGTAGTTCCAAAATAAGCAGCAATTGGTTTCATTTTCTTATAGATTCCCTACATTACAACATCACCATGTTCAGTAATTGGCTAGAAAAGTAGAAATTGAAGGTGAATGTTAGAAGAAAATGGACTGGACAGTATCAGTGTGTACCTGCTGGTTGCGCTTGCTGCCTTTGCAAACTGCAACTCTCTGCTTGCGCGAGCTTGATGCTGTGGCGCCGCCACTGCCTCCCACGCTGGATGCCCCCGGGACTGCTTCTCGTTCGCCCATCCATGGATTTGCCAGGTGCCAGGCGTCCGGCTATGCGGAGCTCAGTGTCGTCGGCGGCGACGGCGATGCCTAAGTTAGGGATCGCGCTTGCTCTGTTGGGGATTTCCTGTTGCCTGGTCGGCTTGGGTGTGGGATAACCTGCAAGCTAGTTTTGGGCTTTGGCCTGCATGTGCAACTGGGCTGCGTCGTTAGTTAAGTGTTGGCCCACGTAAAAAACAAATAGTAATTTTTTGTTTGCCTGCTTCTGGCTACCGGGGGCGGCCGCCCATACCAGCCCCTACGGTGGCACCGCCACTGGTGCCGTTGATATTCAACATGTGGAGATGCCCCATTTGCAATAACTGCCCTATGAGCCCTAGGGAACTTGCAGGATACAATAATGTTTTGGATGCTATTGTAAATTGTTATTTATTGCTTGCAGCCGGCTTCTTGGGATAATGAGTGGGTTAAAGCGTTAAACATTATGTTGGTCTTATTTCAGCTTCAAGCCTTCATTTGATTGTTTTCTGATAATCCTGTAGCATTTTACTAGCAGAATATATGCCATTACTCATTTTCTTTTCAGTTCTCATTCAATCCCAGCAGAATAAGTTATCTTTGGCATGGGTACTGTTGACAAAATTAGGGGGGTTTGGTGTTTGATGCAGTGCTATGTCAATGAATGTGTTGAACGTTTCATGTTGATCTAATGCAAATAATATGCATAGCCTGCTTGCAATCTCATTCTTCCGAGGACCCTAAGAAAGTTTGATTTCATATTCTACTGTGATTTCGCATGCGGTTGTCTGTTTGTGAGTGCACTCCCATCCAATGAAACACATTTCGCTTCTCATGTTTTACCAGGTTACCAGCGACAAGAAAGCTCCATCCTCCTAGTTTGTGATAACCTTGTGTAGGAATTTATAACCCATGGCATCATGTCTGTATGTTTGTTGCAGAAAAAAATGTGTTCTATTTTGTGCCAATGCTTATGGCCTACGATCTGTTATTTTGATTGTTGATTGCCGTGTCAATTAATGAAACAATTTACATCATGTGTTTGGAACCTTGTTTGTTCCCTTTGTGAAAACATGAAGGCTAGATTTTTAATTCTAAAGACAAAGGGGCATGTTAGCTATTATATTCTCCTATGTCTTCAAATTGCTTGTTCTCGTACCGTTTTATGAGCTTAGTTTGTTTCTAGAAAACAAATATCTTCTGGTAGAACTAACCAGATAGCTTTAAACAATTTGATATTTGTATATGGATTTCTAATCAGTTGGGCTGAATTCTTTTCTATTGCTTCAGGATCGTTATTGTTGTCAAACTTGAAGTTCTCCAAAGTGAGTGCCCCAAAATTGGGACACCAAAGATTTATGAGAAAAGCTTACCTGAGGGACAGGAGCCTAACTTACCGGCCAATGCTGCTCAAACAAACAGTGGAAACTATTCTGGCCCAGGCATGCTGGGGTCTGCAGTTGCTCCAAGGGTGGAACAGATTGGTAACAATCTGTCATATGGTAGACCCAACAACGGTGGCCCAGGCGTGGGCTCTTCAATTTGTCAGTCTGTTCAACCTGGTGCTAACAATGTGTTGTCTGGTGGAACTTATGGTGCAATGTCAGCACAAAACACAATGAATGCTAACGTGGTGCAGCCAAACTCTCATCAAAACCAAAGTTTTGCGGTTCCTGGCACAGGTGGGGGCTTTGGCCCTCCTGGCAATATATATGGGCGCCCTGCACAGCCTTCATATCAGCAGCCACCTCCACCCCATAGAAATAGTGGCCCAGTTGCTAAGAATGAAGCTGCTTCTCGTGTTATTCCAATTTCTGCACTGAACCCATACCAACGTACATGGACAATAAAGGCTAGGGTGACTGCGAAGGTTCAGGTCAAGAACTTTGTTAATGCAAGAGGTCCCGGAAAAGTCTTCTCCTTTGATCTCCTTGATGCAAATGGTGGAGAAATTCGTGCAACATGCTTTGGCGCGGCAGTTGATCAGTTCTATGACTTAATTGAGGTTGATAAGGTGTACTTGGTATCCAGGGGATCGCTAAAACCTGCAAACAAGAGGTTTAGCCCTTTAAACAATGACTATGAAATGAACCTTGAGCCTTCATCATCTATAGAAGTTTGTTCTGGTGATGATAGCAGCATCCCTAAGCAGCAGTTCAATTTTCGGCAGATCAGCGAAATTGCAAACATGGATAAAGATACCACGGTAGACTTGCTTGGTGTTGTTACTTCAGTTAGGCCTTCTTTTACAGTAATGCTTAAGAATGGCGGGGAAACCCAGAAAAGAGTTCTTCAACTGAAGGACATGTCTGGTTGCAGTGTGGAAATGACCTTTTGGGGTAACTTCTGTGATGCTGAAGGTCAGCAGCTGCAGTCGCTGTGCGATTCTGGTTTGAATCCTATACTTGCGCTGAAAT
The DNA here is from genome assembly GCF_003073215.2 of Triticum urartu. Classification (NCBI taxonomy): domain Eukaryota; kingdom Viridiplantae; phylum Streptophyta; class Magnoliopsida; order Poales; family Poaceae; genus Triticum; species Triticum urartu. The sequence continues at coordinate 69,416,164 of NC_053022.1, read as the reverse complement.
CTGGCCGAGTTAGTGAATTCAACGGCAAAACAGTGGGTACAACTAGCTCAAGTTTGTTAAAAATAAATCCAGATTTCCCAGAAGCTGAAAGGCTGAGGCAGTGGTACATAACTGAAGGAAAAATTGCTGCCTGCACTTCCTTATCTGGGGAAATGTCAAGCATGGGCAGGACTGATGTCCGGAAAAAAACTGCACAGATCAAGGATGAACGCATGGGGCAATCAGAAAAGCCTGATTGGATCACCGTTCAAGGTGCAATTTCACAAATCTACACTGATAATTTTTGTTACCCAGCATGCACCAGGGAGGTTAATGGTAAAAGCTGCAACAAAAAGGTCACAAATAGTGGTGATGGGATGTGGCTATGTGAGAGATGCGATCAGAGCTCTGAAACGTGCGAGTATAGATACCTGCTGTCGTGCCAGATCCAGGATCATACTGGGTTCACCCCTGCAACTTCGTTCCAAGAGGCTGGCCAGGAGATAATCGGCCTCTCAGCACAAGATCTTTTCAGGATAAAGCATGAAGAGCAAGACGATGTACGTTTCGCAGAAATCATACAGCAGGTCCGATTTCAGCAATACCTATTCAAGCTGAGAGTCAAGGAAGAAGTCTATAATGATGAGCCGCGTGTGAAGTGCAACATTGTTAAGGCTGAAAGATACGACCCAGTGAAAGAGAGTCATTTTTTTCTGGGGGCCATTGATAGTCTTTTGGCGGAGGACGCTTCAGGCTCTTCCCCTGGGCTGAATGGTGGTCCTGCTGTTAATGCTGGCTTCGCCAACTCAGAAGCTGGACAGAGTGTGCCAGCCTCCAACAATTCCTATGCCGCGAATATGGGTGGCCCAAATCAGTTTGGGCAGCAATTCAGCGCATCTCGCGGGATGCCGACTGCACCATCAGCGACACCAGCAGCAGGTAGTGGCTTCGCGGCTAATTCCTATGGTCCTTCAGCTGCCAATGCCAGCTCAGGCTTGTGTTTCAAATGTAACCAGCCTGGGCACTTTTCAAGAGACTGTCCAGGGCAGGCTGCCTCCTACAGTTCTTCGGTTGGCGGCAACGCCAACACTGGTCTGTGTTTCAAATGTAATCAGCCTGGGCACTTCGCGAGAGACTGTCCGGCGCAGGCTGCCGGCCACCAGCGCCAGACGTATGCGAATGGCGCCGCGGCAGGAGGATACAACAGGCAATCCTATGTTGGTAGCTAAGTAGTTTGTCCGATCACTTATTTTCTGCTCTCTACTTTGGTACTGCTTGTAGTATTTTCATGTCTGCACTACCTGGTCTTGATTGTCAATAGATGTTGACTGGATAAGGGAACTAGTTTGCTATATTTAAAAAACAAACTGGGGAGGGTCTCACTAATCGGTAGTTGTTAATGGAGCTCGGGCTCCATGGAACCCTTAATTTGAAAAAAAAATCGAAAGTCAAAATTTCGAAACTTAAAAAGTTGATTTTTGAAAATTTTGATGCACCTTTTTGTTTTGTAACTTGATGCATCTTTTCTGTACAGTACACTGAGCCACACGGATTATTACCGACCAAATTTATTATGGACCGGTCTAGCGAGCGGCCGGCTGCTCGCTACACTTTGCGAGCGGCCGGCCTAAAATTGTAAGTTTTGGTTCTTAATAATCTATAAATAGCAATTATTTAGTGTGTGTCTTTTTTGTCAGTTAGTGGATGTTTGTATTAGCATTAAATAGACTAGTCTGCGAAACACATTTATTTGTCTTTTAAATCTTTAAAAAGTTATATCTTTTAAACCACATGTTGGAATTCAGATCCGTTTTCATCTTTGGATTCATTGCGACGAGATCTTTGAAACTAGATCCCGCATGGGTATGTTTTGACGAATTTTGTTGATGCCAATTTTGGTGCTATATGGTGCAACTAAAGTATTGCATTGTGCAACTAGAATACATTGCCGCGCCAACTGAGTATATATGTGTGTAACTAGTCCTGCCAACTAAATATCAATGCGTGTGCAACTAGTGTCCTGCCAACTAAACATCAATGTGTGTGCAACTAGACTATATTACAAGCTAACTAAGCATATGTGTGTGCAACTAGTCTTCCTGCCGACTAAACATCAATGTGTGTGTAACTAGACTACGTTACAAGCCAACTAAACATCAATGTGTGTGCAACTAGACTACATTACAAGCTATGACAACTCATATGCGACTATGCGGATCAGATTGTGCAACTTTGTGGCTATACATGTGCCAACTAGGACTACTATGTGTGCAACTACAACTACTGTGGATGCATCTTCAAAAAACTAGGTTTGAAAAAAATTGCACCATGTAGTACTAAACTTGCACAAAGCAGTACTGAAGTTGCACAATATAGCGTCAAAGTTGGCATCAAAAAAATTTCGTCGAAACATACTCATGAGGGATCTAGTTTCAAAGATCTCATCGCAAAGAATTTAACAGTGAAGACGGATCTGAATTCCGATGCGCGGTTTGAAAGATGACTTTTTAAAAATTTGAAAAACTAAAATAATTGTACGTGAAGTTGTTTCTTTTAAATTAGGCTAACTAGTGTGAACACATTAAATACTGATAATGACATGCACTAACAAACAAAAATACAACTCATGGATGGTAAGAAAGCCCGGCCGCTCGTTCTCTTCAATTAGCATGCGACCATTTTTTAAATTTTGGGATTTATTATTAAAAGTGTTTCGGGTCGGTGTGGCTTTCATACCCCTGTCTCGACAGTCCGTCTGACTGTCAGAACTTTCCATCCTTTGTGTCTTATATATAAACATTAATCAAACCAAGAGATACTCCTAAACGAGTAGCAACTTTCTCGATCACCACACGACCAAAAATAGATACAACTGCAAACGGAATTGCCTGTGGTATGCTCAATGTTGTGAAGCTTGGCATTGTGCATAACACGACTGCGTTGTGTGCCATCCGTATTGGGCTTGGCCGCGATGCGCTTGCTCAACCGCAAGCCGGCCTCGGCATTTGGTAATGCCCCCAAAGCCATGGTATAGTATGTTGTCTAAAAAAACGTTTTTATATTATGAGACCGAGGAAGTACTTCATAATGTGTTTTTTCAGTTCTAACAGTGCTCCGTGATCTAAAGTGGCCAGACCCTATTGCCAGAAAGAGGTTTCTTCGTTGCCCTTGCGGCTGGTACCAACCGGTCTGTCTGGCACGTGCTTGTCATTTTTCTTTTACCTTGGATGTTCTTTTCTCTCGAAATGAGGGATAAAACATCCAGCCTTTGTATTGATTGGTGCACATAACTCTTAATTAATCATTGCAACGTTTACAAGGTCTAGATAAGTCGAAAAACGATTTTAAAAAAAAGCCACACATGGCTACAGGAGGGAAAGACTAACCGGACATAATCACGAAAGAATGAAGCCTCATGCACCACCAATCCTATGGCTAGGTCGCCACCCATGTCGACTGAACCTTAATTTTGCCTCAGATGCTAAGTTAGTTGCACTTCTAATCACATCAATCTCGATAATGCAATGTGAAACCTTGGTGACAGACCAGCCACACGTTTCCCAAAGCTGGAACTTGACACTTGGAACAAATTCTTGTAGCTGTTCCGTGTTCCCTGCCTTCTACGTAGGTGCCATGGCAGGCAGCTTCCTGCTCTTTGCAGGTTGATATGACCTATTAGTAGGCCCTCTGACCACTGAAGTTTGTATCAGCCGTACATAGATAGACCATAGATTCTGCCTACACTTCTGTTGCCATGAGTGCCTAATTTCAAAAGGACCGCACTATTTAGCACATGTGTGGCAGATAGCAAAATTGTCACACACCTCTTTTTTTCCTTCTAATTGCATGCATGCATGCTACTCACTCGCTTCTTTCATGTTTATTTCTTTCTTTAATTACATACATGCACTAGTGGAAAAAACTGATGTCATGCTAAAATCTCTTTATTCCGAAATTCAAAATGTTTTGTAGCCCAAATCGTCGGTCCGATGCAAAAACTGTTATCACATAAAAGATTCGTCTCGACGAGATCTTCGAAACTAGATCCCATGTTGGTATGTTTGATGACTTTTTTTTGGGTCAATAGTTATCATGTCTGAGCTGTATAAGTTACCACGCCTGTGGTATGTAAGCTATCATGTTATTTTCACATAAGTTATCGGGACATAAAAATGGTTCTCACAAGCTTCTTCACATGTATATGTATGTATGCACTACAGGGCAAACAAGCGGATGTCATCATAGAATCTCTTTATTTCAAAAATTCAAAATGTTTTGTAACTCAAACCGTCGGTTTGATGCAAAAACCATTTTCACATAAAAGATTCGTCACGACAAGATCTTCAAAACTAGATCCCATATTGGTATGTTCCGATGACATTTTTCAGGTCAAAAGTTATCATGCCTCTGCTACATATGTTACCACCCATGTGGTATGCAAGCTATCGTGCTATGTCCATATAAGTTATCGGGGTTATAATTTTCAACAACTCCCCCCTTGGTCAAAAGTTACCACAATGTTTACACGTAAGTTATTGGATATGCAGTTCGTATATTACCATGATATTTCACATAAATTAGAGGGCTATATATTTTAACTTGTTTCCCTCCTTGGTTAAAGTTATCATGGTGTACGTAATTTATCCGGTATGCCGTTCGTATATCACCGTGTTATTTTCATATAAGTTATCAGGGGTATATTTGAAAATTAAAAATGTTTTGTAACTCAAACAGTCGGTCCAATTCAAAAATCTAATTTCACATAAAAAATCCATCGCGATTAAGACCTTCAAAACTCAATCTCATGTTGGTATGTTCTAATGACTTTTCTTGAGAGTCAAAAGCTACCACGCCTAGGCTAATGAAATTATCACGTCATCGGTGTGTATATATTATCATGTTATTTGCAAAGAAAAGTTATCATGGATGTTTTCAACAATTTTTTTCCTCAAGGGTGAAAAGTTACCATGGTGTTTTTAAGTAAGTTATCAGATATGTGGCGTGTATGTTATCAAGGTATTTACACATAAGTTAGAGGGGGTACATTTTTAACAGCCTTTTTACTGCGGCAAAAGATTACCATGGTATTTGTACCTAAGTTATTGAGTATGTTGCATGTATATAGTACCATACTATTTACACATAAGCTACTCGGGATATGTCTTTGCAACAATTTTTGGCCTCGGGTTCAAACTTATCACATAGTTTATACGTATGTCTTTGAGTATGCGGTGCATAAATTATCATGATCTTTACGCCAAAATTATAGGGGTTATGTTTTCAATATCATTACCACGGTGTTCATACATAAGTTATCAGATATGCATTGCGTAAATTATCATACTATTTACATAGAAATTACCGAGGTATTGTTCTTCAAATAAAATTTCTCGATAGAAATTAGCACGGTGTTGCAGATAAGTTATTAGGTCTATGATGTGTAAATTAGCATGCTATACACATAAAAGTTACCGGGTATATTTCAAGAATTTTGTTCCTAGGTCCAAAAAATTATCTGGCCTGGACTGCATAAGTTACCGCACCTGCAGTATGTAAAATTACCATGCTGTTTATGCAGATGTTACCGGACATTAAACCTGAACTATTTTCAACGTTTCAATGGGGTTTTTTAGGTCGTAATATCGTCCGGTACAACCAATCGTTAGCAATATTGTTTACATGTTGCTTCCAATAAAAAATCGTTTGAGTTGTCGGTCTACTTGTGGGTTGTTAGGACCACAAGTGTGCTTGATTTATGCCGTCTAGGCCCGATTCAGGTCGATGAGCACCGATACAGTGGTAAACCCAAACTTAGTGCAAAAATTTACAGAGGTGTGATGTTCATTTTCTACTATATAAGTACAGGAGAGGAGATTGTGTAGGTTAGGGATCCCAATTCAAACTCCCTGAATCTTAATGCTAGTGTTTCAGGCCTTTGTATAGTGATTTGTTGGAGCCTTTTGCAATCCATCGGCCGTGCAAATAACTGAACTTGATTGGAATGATTAGTCTATTCACCTAAGCTTCAGACAACACTGAATCTTACAAGGGGTTGCAACAGGGAGGTGAGCAGCAGTAGCAGCCACAAGAGGCGTTGGTGAAAAAAACAGGAGCAACAAATGTATATGGATTTGGAGCCGCCTCATTGCAGAATAAGAGCAGCAAGGACGATGATCAAATAGGAGCGTCAGTGTAAAAAATCAAGCCGGCTCGCCGCCGTACTTCTGCTATGTCACTACGTGCTCCGCTGCGCCCCGCATCACATGCAAACCCAATCTAGAATCAACAACAAATCAAGCCGTCTCGCCGTCTTAGGGAGCAAAACAAGCACAACGGGGAGCTTCCAGTCCTAGGCTGCCGTTCGTGATGAATCCGAGAAGATGGGAGGGAGTTCTAGTCCTGGGCGTACCTAGGCGTCGCCGTGGCCATCGAAGAGGTGCGACGAGAGGCGGAGCGCGTCGGCGTTGAGACCCAGCCCATCGAGGTCGCGGCGCCTGGCGAGGAGGCGCACATAGATGTCAGCGAAGCGCGGAACCACGGCGCAGGCGTCCTCCATCTCCCCGCTGCGGCCGGGCGGCCGGGCTTGTGAGCGCATCTCTTCAGGCCGGCGTGCCTTGCGGGCCAAATCCACGGCAAGGAAGATTCATGTGGTGGTGCGGGGATGAAGACGAGCGAAGGGGAGGAATAGCCATGCGATGGAGATCAGACATCGCTTGGGTCGTTTGGTAGTTTTGGCAATCTGCCACACGGTTGTCATATACATATTTCGATTTCAAAAAAGGGGAAACATATCAGTTCAGACGGGTAACGTCGTTGGCGTATAAACCTTGATTCCAGACGCATGCAACACCTGACCTGCCGGCGTCAAGTCTTCCGGTCCGGTAGGCATCTGATGCATGCATACCGTGCCTTCGTTACTTTGCACTTTGCGGTAACTGATGGTTCATGTGTAGCGGCGATTGTATAGGTCGATGTCGATCGATGTTACATCGGCAATAGCAGGCGAAGATGGAGCAAGATTTGGACCAGTTAATTATTTTCTCAGTGCTTTGACAAACATGACTCCTGTTACTCTCAAATTGATATACTCCTTCGGTTCATTTTTGTAAGAGCGTTTAGACATTTAAGACAACACTTAAGACATTCAATTTAGCTGTCTAAAACATCTTATAAAACTAAACAGAGGGAGTATTAAGTTTCAATAGATCTAATTTCTTCCCATCACCTTTAGGAATTAGGATCTTGGATCCCACACCATGTGTAAGCAACTGAAATCTCAAATGATCAAAGTTAACGACAGAGACAGGCCTAGGGCAATTGAGGCTGTAACCCACCTTGTAACAATAGTCTCTTTTACAATTTCGTCGAGTATACAAAATTACCAAGTGCATCACTCAAGCTAGCTTCGTCCTAGGCGTAACCCGATGCTAGGCGATACAAAATTCTAGAGTGAGAGACAAAGCAGAGGAATCTTATAGCCGGAAAAAAAGGAAAGACCTTTTGCTATTGAAACGTAGCTTTTGCTCCAGCTTTGTTAATAAGCACTGCCGAACTATGCACTGTTTTCCCCTATTTTTTCTAATGCAGGCGCATACCACCGAACTAAGCACTGTTTTCCCCTACAGAAGCAATTAAGTACCAACTTTACCGGACTGCCGGTTGTTTATCACGTTTGGAAACCCTGCAAGTGCAAATCAACAACATTTTAGTTTATTTTTCTCTTCCTAAGGAAAGAAGACAACACCTCTTTCTACTTCAACGAGTTACATGTACTCCACATGGAATCTCTCCTACCCGATTAGTTCGGCAGCGGAATCAGATTAGCCGCAACAACTCACGCGATTAAGTATCTTAAAATCCTTGACTACCGCAGCCATTGAACCAAGTGTGAATTGTTGCGTGTTGCATGAGGTTCGTAGTCCACTGACGGAGAAGAGAGATGCGGAAACATGCAATGAATTGCCCAGCCTTGTTCTAAACGAAACAAGCAAATTAATCAGACTAACTACCCACCACAAAAGGCTGAGCTTGTCAGCTTTGCACATGATTCGATCAAATTGGCATATTTTACCTGCTCGTACACTTGCCATGCGCAGAGAGGCACCATCTAGCAACCGGGTCATCTCACTGTCGCCACGCGTGTAGATCAGCTCTCTACTGCTTCGGTGGAGGCACGTCTTTCTCACTTTAGGTCTTTAAGATCGAGCGCGATGACTTTAAGATGAGCAGGATGATGATGAGTCGACACCAATCACAGATTCCACTGGCAACATAGAGATGCAATCATACAATGTTCGGCAACGGAGGAAACTTAAAAGCACCAGAAAATATGAAGATCTTCTCGCGGTGCTTCATATGGTTGATAAAATGTTTTCCTTCTTCATACAAAGATGAGTGTTTTTTTTTTACTCATCACCTCTAGAGTTGATTCTTCTTCTCTACATGCACTGTACATGAAGGACCCCTCGCGACCCCTCCCCAGGGCGCCGCCAGGGGGCGATCTCAGCGCCGCCAGCAGCCAACACGAGGCAGCCTCTCCTCCGCCGCTGCCGCCGGTTTAGGCCGCGGTGGCAGCGGGCCCGGCGCCAAAGGGGCCGGGTTGCTGGATGCGACGGCATCCCTCATGGATCGGCTAGGGCGAGTCCAATGAGGAGCACATGCGCAGCGGCCAGGGCGGCGCCCCCGGTCATGCAGTGGCGGTGCTAGCTCCCGTGGTCGTTGGGAACCGGTGGGTTTTCTTGCGATGGTGGGCATGGCGGCGGCCGCGGATCTGGATCCCACCCAGATCCGTCGTCGATTTTTCACATGGATGGTCAGTGGTGCGATCAGGGCTTCAGTGAGAGGATGGAGGGTCTCCGTCGGAGTATCGACGGCGGCATATGTCTTCAATGGAGAAGCTCTGCGCGGTTCCAACCAGCTGCAAGATCGGGATGACGCGGCTTCCGATGAAAATTGCGCCTAACTGCGGTCTTGGCGGGCGATGGCGGCGTCTCTGACGTCGTTTCCTTATCGAGGCATCGTCATTGCAGGTCACATCAACTCGATCAGGATGTTCTGAGAGAAACCCTAGATTTGGGTCTACCGGATCGGGTGATGACAGCGCCTTCGGTATCGTTCTCTATCCCGGGGGCATCGTTTTGGAGCAAGTGCCGGCCGAAGGGGACAAGAGGAGGAGCGGTGTTACATCTACCGCAAGGCCGACGGCGGATCACGGCGGCATGGCGCTGCGGAGTTTCGCCGTCAGGCGTGTGTGGATGGATACGTGCAGGATGGTGGCGTTGTTTGGCACTGTGGTGGCGTCGACAGCAGGACTGGCAAGGTCGGTGCGTCAGTATCGGCTCTGAAGATGGATCGGTGGAAGACGGTGGCAACGGCCTCTGAGAGTGCACCGGACCGGTGTGTGACCCATACTCGACAATGCGGCTTGGTGGGACATCCGGCTTTACATGTTAGGCTTTGGTGCGATGTCTGTTTGGTATTCGGCTCACCCTTCATCAAGTAGATAGGAGTAGTGATAGATGTTGCCAAGATGGTGACTTCAGACTTACTTATGTATTGTTTTGTAAGGTCTTTCTGAATAATTAATAAAATGGTTGCATGCGTCGTCCAGATGCAGAGAGATTGGGGTCGTCCTCCTTCAAAGAAAATCCTCTAGAGTTGTGGGTATTAGTTAACAACCCCAGACTTGCTATTTTGTGTTGCCTCGGCTCTAAAGGTTGTGTATTTGCTTGTCCATAAATTAGGTTTTAAATTTCAGTATCAGAAATATTTCAGCAGTTGCCGAAATCAATGAATGTCACTGAAACTCAGTTATTTCAGTTTTAGTTCGATCAAAGGACCAAAATTTCCAATTGAATTTGACAGAGGTCCAATCAAATATTATGAAAATCCAAGAAATAATTTAATAATTATTTGATTTTGCGTGTGCTACCAAAATTGCTGAAATATTTTGATCTAAAGGCAATTATTTCAGTATGTATCGAAACTAATGAAATTTCTGAAATCTCAACGAAATTACACTGAAAGTGAAAACTATCAACTTGTGGATAGTTTACATTCAGCTTCAGAGCTGTAACATCGTGATATATAGTTGGAGCGCATAGGCTGTTACTTTTATTGTTCAGTGGTCTTAAAGAAAATCGCCACTACAAGGACGACAGAGCAGCAGCTGATAATTGTGTCCCTACATACTTAATCCCCTATGGCAACCACCACTGAACATTCCAGACAACAAACGGCGACAGCTGCTGCTTGCTCCTGGAGCCTATAAATGGAGGTCCCATCATCCCAAGCCATGGAAGGCAAATCCTGACATCTCCTCCCCCGCCACGAAAGCACAAGCATGGCTCGCGCCATGACCGCCACCGCCGGCAACGGCGACGTGTGGGTGGAGAAGGTGGACAAGATCAGGTACGTCTACAACGCCGTCACCAGGCCTTCTGTTTCCCCTAACCCGAGGCCGGCGACGGTGACGAAGAAGCTGGCCGCCGCCAACGTCGCCATCTCCAGGAAGAACAGCGGGACGACCCTGGTCCGCGGCGTGGCCTCGCCGGAGGACATCGACGACTACATCGCCAGGAAGAAGAGGGAGTTCGCTCTAGGCCTGTAGCTCAAATGGATTAGTATCCACGATGGCATGATCATGAGCTAGGATGCTTTAAATTAACTAGTTAGCTATGAAAGCTGCGTGTTGCGGTTGTGATTATGGAGTATGATATGGAGTTGGTCATGCTCATGCATCAACTTAATTAGCGTGTGCGCCATAAGTTCTAAGCATGTTTCTTCAGGTGTTGTTCTTTTATGTCTTGTCTGAATTAAATTCTAGTATGTTCCAATGGTCATTTCAGTTTTCTGAATAAATCTTGAATGGCTCTTTTGGATGCTTCATCTCAGCAGGCAGAGACTTGATTACATCAATTTTCGCATGATCATGTGACCCCACTGAGTTTTGTATTCTGCTTTCTGTTGCCCCACGCTACCTGGAGTGGATAGACACCAGACACCTTGATGGGAATAAAGTATGCAAGATCTTTGGACTCGATTAAGCAAGAGGATTCTTCTCCTTAGGTGATCGAATTGTGATATTCACGCGTAGGCTCTTATCTTGAACGGAACTGTTTCCAAATATATGTGAATTTGTCTCTAGCTTGCTAGTGAGCATCTCTAGCCTTTCCCCGTAAAATTTACAACTTCTCAAAAAAATACTTGTTTGAGAAGCCACCTCTTCTAGCCCTTCCCCAAGGCCATTAACTCCTCAAAGTTGCCCCTCAAAACTTCCACCCTCCCTTCAAATTTGAGAAGCTCCTACCGATTCTCCGTAAACCTTCTCTCTCCACCCTGTCACTAGATCTCAAGGTGCAACAGTTGGCACGCCGCCGGAACAAACGTGTCACGACTATAAATTCCCTGCGTTGCCCCTCCTTCCCAGTCAGGGCATTGTCCGAGTGCCCCCCTAGCCCGACCATGGCGAGGATCTGACCCACTATGTTGACGTAGTTCTCGACGTGACGTTGTGCCAAAATCCAACAGAGGGCGCTACAATCATCGCCGTGCAGCACACGACCGCGGTTGCCGACTCGAGCTCCACTCTTGCAATAGGCTTTTGCTCCGCTTTATAGATAAAGCAAAGATTCATACAACCAACCTCCAGATAAGCTATAAAGGCGACGATGGGGCAACAACACAGTAATGCCCAAGGAGAAATATAAGAGAAAAGAAAAACAAGGCCACCTAGTGGCGGTTGACGGGTGAAGCTAGGATGACGACCGAATCCACGAGCGCATGCAGCATAGTGTCTAGACGCGCTCGGTCATATCATGCTGCCTAGTAAGTGGGTGCCATTGCTGCAGAAAAACAAGGAATTTGAACAAAGAGTCAGATGTCTGCCTCGGGAACACCTTCTCAATCACCATTTTATTTCTTGTCGTCCAAAGAGTCCATGACATGTCCGCAAAGATCAGCCAGAATATGCGACGGTGTCGTCCTGGCATGGTAGCCCTGGACTGGAGGAAGCCCACGAGATCCAGGGCCTCTCAGTCGGGCCCTAGTGCCTCACGGACGAACTGCCAAAGGACCCGAGCTGCCATGCACGAGAATATAATATGGGCCACGGTCTCAGGAACCCTGCATAAAAGGCAAAGTCCATCACCCGGGCCATGTCGCTTGAGCACCTCGGTCCCCAAAGGGAGGCAATTTCTAAGAAGCTGCCAAACGAAGATCTTTATCTTCAAGGGCATGGGGGCCTTCCACAAGTTAGATAGCCAAGGGATAACGGGGAGGCGGCTTAGAGACTTGTATGCGAATTTGACGGAAAACTCACCTGAAGGTGAGAGCCGCCATGATACAGCTCCACTCAAAGGAGGAAGAGGACGAGGACGAGAAGACGTAGGATGTTAGCGTCGAGGTGCGGCTCCTCATGTACGAGGCGACATAGTGGCACTACGAGCTCACGCTCGCGGAGAAGGCAGAGCACCGCGTTGTCCTCACTGACTGTGACGCGGTGGAGGAGCACCTCGCCATTGAGGCGTTGGTGGAGTCCTAAGCGCGAGGTCGCCGCCAATCCCGCGACATAGAGGGACCTTGAGGCTATGTTCGTGGAGCTCGGCTGTGACGATTCCATGACGAGCCAAGATGTCATGGATTTTGAGGGGCACCCACTTCCACGAGGCGTGAAGCTCTAACAAGGCGCCAGTGATCGACCTCTCCTCCAACGAAGAGTAGATGTATCTCATTTTAGCTGGAATGAAGAGTGCTAGTTAGTTTAATTTAGGTACTTCTATGTTCTATTAACGCGGCGGTGTTTTATGAAGAGTGGTTGTTAGTTTAATTTGTAGTCATTGCTAGATGGTCCATGGACCTGGTTATAATTTTTGTTATTTCTGGTTCTGTACTGTTATGGCAGATGATGAATAAATTGAAAGGTTCTTCTGCAAAAAAATGTGGCAGTGTATTGTATAAAATTAACCACTAAGTTATCTAATCTAGTTTTACTATTTGTGCAAATTTGAGCTTCTGGGAGTAAAGAATTTTGGGAAAGAGCTATGTGCAAAAGGTTTTAAGGGCATCTCCAATGCCGACCCTTAAATAGGATACCGTATCTGTCCGCGGACTGATCCACGGACAATGATGCGGGAGCCGGTCATCCATCCTTGTTCCCTAAATGTCCGCCTCTGTTTTGGTTCTAAGACCGAAACACTAAAAAATAATTACAGAAAATACCACAATTCATTCATAAATAACATGTAAATATCTCTAGTACAACAATAGTTCAAATGTAAATATTACATTCAGGATAGCGGATGCTCAACAAGTTTTTCGAATTCATTAATTCCAAATTCAGTGATACTATTTAGGACATGCACAAGTCTTCCCACGCATACTGCCACTTGAGCTTCATCCAACAATGTTTATGTGTAAATGGTCTGCCTTCATTCCTGTAGTACATCTCGGCAATGAGTGCAGTCTATACAACATGTAAGGCGACATTAAGTGAATGAATGAATTAAACAACATGTAAAGTGACATGAAGCAAAACTTACAATCTCCATGGTTGATGATGGCCACAACACAGAGTGTCTCCACTCGTGCAACCATACCACAAAACTTCATTACAGAGTTATAGATGGTGTGTCATTGATGCGATATTGACTTCACGTTGCTTTGATGAATGATGTGCATGTCGTAGGGTGTGAAGTTCTTTCACGCATGAAACAGAACATGCACACACTGCCAAAAGATCGAGCCCATTTGAGTTCCTGCCTACAAAGTTCGCAACTACGACCAACCACAAATCGCACAATTCAGCCTCATTCGCCGAGTACCATATCATCGTGCTTACTCTAGAAAACAATAAGAAGTTCAACAAAAAAAATTCAATGGCATTTGACCAAACACCCATCAAGCGTGGTGTCCGCCATCGACGTCGTCAGCAGGAGGGGGGGGGGGGATCGTACCTGGCCGCGGAGAGATCCTGGGTGGACGACATAGTTCAAGGAGGACATACACGTTGGTGGGGGAGTCGAGTGAGCCGAAGGTATCAGAGTCCTACGTGGCAGCAGTTCGGACTCCCGCAAAGACACCCCCCCTCCCCTTCCCATCCCCTCTCCAATTTGCAGAAAAACGGATGATCCGTGTTGGAAATGACAAAACATGCCGGGATGATTTGAGGAGTTAATGGCAAGGAGTAGAGATTCTCTTTGGACGTTTCGTGCGTATATCGCAACATCCGTATCATTTGAGCTACCGTAGCACGTAACAACTTTTACACTTCTAAAATCCCCTGGTGGTAACCTGGAATACAGACAGATGCTGCACTCCACGCTTCAGGTGACTCACGTCAATCTATGCCACTGCTTTCTAGTACTAGTCCCATCACTTCCACATTTCACGTATGAACGTACTTTTCATCGGATAACCTTACTGCTTTCCCCGGCAACCTTCTTCTTCTCCTACCACCGTACATTTACCAATAAACCAGATCAATAAACAAACTATCTATCTAATTTAGTGGAATGCACAACTCACACTTTTCAGATAATACAAATTTTACAGTGGTTGGCAATTTTAGGAACCATCCATCCATCCCAATGACGATGGTAAAATATAATGTATCAGACTGAAAATACTTGAAAGTACTAGTACCTGTGGGACCGATATCAAAATTTTGTGAGATCAATACCAAAATCAAGCAAGTGAGATTTTGCAAATCCGGCGAAATGAATTTTTAGTTTATTATGGTAACCAAAAAAATCTTGATGGGTGCAAGCCATGCACTTGAGGCTAAGGCTGTGTTTGATAGCAAAGGGTGAAATAAACCAAAGTACCCAAAACTGCAGTATTTTTGGTTGTAGGTATGAGATACCATGGTTTTATCAAAACACAGTATTTTAGAGTATTCACAATACATAGAACCTGTTTGGTTGTTGCCACACAACGCTGTAAATTTTGCTGCCTAACCATTGCGTTCAAATACTTCAACAGCTACCTAGCCGTTGCATTAGCAGTGCAAGCACGCGCAGCTAGCCGGCCGTTTGAATTCTGTTGCGGTTTTTTAGCTAGCTAGCTGGCTATCCATTACCATCTTGCGTTCATAACAACCGAAACTACCCTCACAAAAAAAGATCTCATACAAAAAAGACCACCCACAACACCACATCCCTGTGACTTACCTGGTAGCGAAGCTACCTATAGAAGGATCAGCTTGGGAGCGGGGCCTTTTTTAGATCGAAGGAGTTGTTGAGAATAGCTGGGAGGAAGATAACGCACAGACCCTTCTTTTCGGCTGCTCTGTTTTTTAAAAAGAGGTACGAGGTTCTTTTTTTTATGCAGAGAAAATACTATGGTTTAGAAAAAACTGCAGTATTAAAATCACAGTTTTTAGAGGCAGCCAAACAACCCTTTGTAAATAAAACTACAGTAATATAAAAAACTGTAGTATTCTGAGAATACTTAGAAAAAACTTTGTTATCAAACGGGGCCTAAGACTTTTTGTAGTGAGGAGTACCATAAATTAGCATAATGAACAAAATCCTAATCTATGACACTACCTTCTCAATGCATAATATTATAAACTAGTACCATATTGTTATTTCCTTAACTCAATTGTAGAATTCCAATATAAAATTGTGGCTAAGATCCACTATTTTTTATTAAAAAAATCGGTTGGCTTGCTATGATATTGTATCATAATATGATATACTTCCTCCGATCCTTTTTAATTGTTGCTAATTAGTACAACTTTATACTAAATTAGCGACAATTAATATGGATCAAAGGGAGCACCAGAACTCTCTCACGCATCATTAATTGCAGTGCTATATACTCCCTTCGTTCCTAAATATAAGTCTTTTTAGAGATTCCAATAAGGGACTACATACGGAGCAAAATAAGTGAATCTACACTCCAAAATATGTCTATATGCATCCGTATGTAGTTTGTATTGAAATCTCTAAAAAGACTTATATTTAGAAACGAAAGGAGTACATCATAATTTTTCTTAAGTAGTAATGGATGATACTCCCACCATGACAGGTCTAAGGGCATAAATGCATGGCATCAATTTGCTTTCATTCGGCCATGTCACAATTTTTGTCCCACCGTTTTCTCCATGCTTGAACAAGTCGAATGGCTTTGCTAGACACATTTTTTTTATGATTGTCAGGTGTACATACACGTCACTTCATCTTGATGAGTTCCTTATTTACGTTATGCGGCTCCTTGTCATTGCTTCCACCTCATTCTTTTCATCGAATTTGCTTTTTGGTGTTGCATTGTACTAGACATAACTCTATCAACACTTGTCCGGCGAAAGAACCACCAGGGGAGTTATCCTTAACATAAAAACTTTAGAAGTGAAAAAAGCTAGCAAAATGTCATTAAATGGGGCAATTCCGATGAAAATCCGCTAAAAGGGGATAATTAGCCTAAAACATATCAACGTACAAGGTAAAAACTGGGACTCGCTCGACTAATGTAAGGATACAACGTGTATAGAACATTGTACTTGACAAATTTGGTGGACTTGGGACAACCCTGATACCTTTTACAAGGTAGGTTACAGAGATGCTTAAACCTTGAATGTAAAATTAATGCCGCCTGCAGCGTGTTACATGCTTACTTTTGGGTACTTAAGA
The DNA here is from genome assembly GCF_003073215.2 of Triticum urartu. NCBI lineage: Eukaryota > Viridiplantae > Streptophyta > Magnoliopsida > Poales > Poaceae > Triticum > Triticum urartu. The sequence goes on along the minus strand of NC_053022.1, from coordinate 69,399,554 downwards.
ACTATGAAGCCAATCAACCCGATCACTTCTCACACGTACTTCTCACAGGTACTGTATCTGACAAATGCAGGTTAGGTCGGGATTCTAATCATGCTATGACAATGATTAATTAATCTGCCAAACTGAAAGTAAAGCCACTAACTAAGCTCCACTAATTTGCAATTGCCCTTGTCTTTATCATCAGGGATGCGGTTTTGCCCGCGGTCACCCAGGGGTACACTGGTGTAGTGCAGTTTCTTCTTTTGATCTAAGTATGGGTGCAACTGGTTGGAGCTGGTCCATGAGATTTATTTAATTGATTCGGATGGGGGTTTAGCAATAAGATTAGTAATGCTTATGTGTTTTTATGTAATCTTTATTCTTGTTGGCAGTCCTTTGTGATTTTTTCTTTCTGAAATTATAAACTTTGCAATAGAATGGTGTGTGCATCAACCGATGCAGAGGTTGAGGTACGACCTCACTCTCGAAAAAAAAACTTGAGAAATTAGGTCATCAATCTGTGTAGTCTAGACTCTTTCTTTACAAGCACGGGATTTTCTTCTCATTTTAAAAAAAAGGAGGATATACCCCCGGCCTCTGCATCTGTGTGATGCATGCAACTATTTTATTAATTATTCACATAGACCTTACAAAGTAATACTCCCTTTATTTTTTTAGTCTGCATATAAGATTTGATTAAAGTCAAACTTTGTTAGCTTTGACTAAGTTTATAGAAAATAATATCAAGATTCATAATATGAAATCAATATTATTAGATACATCATGAAATTAATTTTCATATCATATAACTTTAATATTGTAGATGTTGATACTTTTTCCTATAAAGTTGGTCAAACTTTACAAAGTTTGACTTTGTCCAAATCTTATATCCGGACTAAAAAGAAATGGAGGGAGTACATCAGTAAGTCTGAAGCTACCATCTTTGCAACACCTGTCGTTACTCCTATGCTCTCATAGTCGAGATCTTTTCTGGTTCTATACTTGTCCATACTTAAAGCATGGCATTGGATGCTAATACTTGATATTTTTGCACCAGAGGCTCCACAAAGATGCCCAAATGATAAGTAACCGCAATCACTTGCTCATTTTCCATAGCATGTACCAAACGAATTCAGGCAAGAAGTTTATGAGAATATAAAAAGGAAAACTCTTTCTGTAAGCCGACTGATCTTTGCATGGTTTAAGCCTCGTATCAAGCCATCCGATGAAGTCGATCGTGCGGTACACCTTTCTCAGGACGTGGCTTCACCGGCCTCTAAAACAGGCCATGTTTTTCCATAGGCCCACCCGTCGCCCCAACTTATCTTTATTTGACGCGAGCATGTGAGCCGCTCGTCATCTCTTTCCTTCAGCACAAATCGCGATTCCCATTTTCTTCTCTAACTTATCACTGGTATTCACTGCCATGAGCACTACTGCAAGTGCATGGGCTGTGACAGCTGCTTCCCACCTGTCGACCAACACCGTTGCAACATCTGCAGTCGACGCCGTCTGCTGCGTCGCACCATCCGTGGGCGCTGCCACGCGCTGCATCGCAGCATCCGCGAGCGTCGCCGCGTGCCGTCGCTGCCGTCCAGTGTGTCGCAGCATCCGTCGTTGCCATCAAGAGCTGCATCCTAGCATCCGACATTGCCAAGGTGCCAGTGCTTTGATGAAGCATCGCCAGGTCTGCCGGTCTTGGGATGTTGCATCGTCGGTGCTGCGATAAAGCACTACAATGGAGCATTACTGGTGTTGCGATGAAGCATTCGTCGGACCACCGGAACATCACCGACCCTGGGATGGAGCATCATCAGGTTACCGGGGCATCGTCGGTGCCATGATGGAGCATTCGTCGGACTGTCGAAACATCGACGACACTGTTAGGGAGCATCACCGGTGCTATGATGGAGCATCATTGGGTCGCCGGGACATCGCCGGTGCTGTGATGGAGCATTACCCGAACCACTGGAACTTCACCGACGCTGCGATGGAGCATCATCAGGTTACCTGGGCATCGCTGGTGCCATGATGGAGCATTCGTCGGACCGTCCAAACATCGACGACGCTGCAAGAGAGCATCACCGGTGCTATGATGGAGAGCACCGTCTGGTCGTCGGGACATGCCGGTGCCGTGATGCAGCATTCCTCGGACCACCGAAACATCACCAATGCTGCGATGGAGCATCATCAGGTCAACTGGGCATCGTCGGTGCCATGACGGAGCATTCCTCGGACCATCGGAACATCGGCGACACTGCAAGGGAGCATCACCGGTGCTATGATGGAGCATCGTCGGGTCATCGGGGCATCGCCGGAGCCATGATGGAGCATTCCTCGGACCGTCAGAACATCAACGACGCTACAAGGGAGCATCACCGGTGCTAGGATGGAGCATGTTGGGCCCCCGAAATATCACCGGAGCCGCAACAGAGCATCGTCAAGCCGTCGGAGCATCATTGACGCTGCGATGGAGCATAGATGGGTGGCCGGTGCATCGTCGAGCCGCCGAAATATCATTGGAGCCGCAACAGAGCATCGTCGAGCCGTCGGAGCATCATTGGCGCTGCGATGGAGCATAGATTGGTGGCTGGTGCGTCATCGGGATGCCGAAATATCACTGAAGCCGCAACAGAGCATCGTCAAGCTGTCGGAGCATCATTGGCATTGCGACGGAGCATAGATGGGTGGCCGGTGCATCGTCGGGCCGCCGAAATATCACGGGAGCCGCAACAGAGCATCGTCGAGCCGCCGGAGCATCATTGGCGCTGCGATGGAGCATAGATTACGGGTGGCCGGTGCATCGTCGAGCCGCCAAAATATCACTGAAGCCGCAACAGAGCATCGTCGAGCCGTCGGAGCATCATTGGCGCTGCGATGTAGCATAGACGACGGGTGGCCGGTGCATCGTCGGGCCGCCGAAATATCACTGAAGCCGCAACAGAGCATCGTCGAGCCGTCGGAGCATCATCGGTGCTGCGATGAAGCATAGCTAGGTGGCCGGTGCATCGTCGGGCCGCCAAAACATCATCGGGTCGCCAAAACATCGCCGGAGCTACAAGAGCATCGTCAAGCGGTCGGAACATCACCGGCACTGCGATGGAGCATAGCCGGGTGGCCGATGCATCAACGGTGCAGAATGGAGCGTCAATGGTGCTTGAAAAGGTGTTCATATTAGGGGCGTTGTTGCAACCCAGAGCTCGGCGGCGCTGCTGCCATGGCCTGCTCGCCGGCCGTTTTGCTGGTGGGTGTCTGGAGACGCGGCTACTGCCACAAAGCCGGCTAGCTGCTGCGTGTGTGCTGACGTTGCCTTGGTGGCTGCCTGGCTGGAGGCTGCGAGGAGCCATGTGCAAGTTAGGATGGAAGTAAGTGGTCCAGCCATCAGCGAATCGGGCGGCTTGAATCATTCTGTGTTGACGCAAATCAACGACGGGGAAAGCGGCGCGTAGCACGCGCCATATAAAAATGTGGTGAGAGAGAATTTCAGAACAAACATAAACCAAGCGAGAATAATGCCACTTGCGCGCTCCCGGTGAGGGACACACCATGCCTGAAAAATCCCACCACGCCGAAGCACTACCGGCCTAGCTAGCGCTATGGCCTATAAATGGAGACCATCGGGCATCCATGGCCAAGCCATCAAAGCCCAAGCAAAAACACATAGCAAAACCGGCAACCGGTCGCCACGATGTTCCGACGTGCCAAGACCAAGGCGATAGCCACACCACCCTCCGACGGCGAGGTGCGGGTGCATAAGGTCGAGAAGATCGAGCTTGTCCGCAACCTTGTGACCAAGCCATCGATGTACTCTGGCGCCAACCCGATGGCAGCATCAACCATGAGGCGAGGTGCTGCCGGTCATGGCACGGCCGCCACCACCGGTAAGGCTACGGGCGCCTCGAGGCCGGGCGTCGTGTCCATAGAGGATATTAACAAGAGGTCTGAGGCCTACATCCGGGAGAGGAAGAGGCTCTTCCAGGGCCTGAAGTAGGACGGTATATTTGGAGTCTTGGAGATGATCTTGCACTACTATTGATTACGTCTACATAGATACACTGATTAACGGATGTATGCATGTGTGGAATTTCCCCTCGACGGAATGTAAGATGTGCTACCTATGTAAACGTGTTGTCGTGTGGTATCGATCCACTTGCCGCAGTTAACTGTGTGTCTCATCTTAGAAAGTGTGTAGTCAAATATTTACTATCGACATATAAATAGATTATTAAGCTCACTGGTATACTTGATGATCCTAGTATTATTTTAAAGATCTTGCGAGTCCATATATTCTCATTCTTTGGCGACATATCCTGTGCAAACAAGGAGGACCAGTGCTCAAACAAGAGAATTGCATGTAATCAGGCAAGTGTCCTTCAAATCTTTAAGCAAAGGGTTTTCTTGGATGTAATCATGCAAGTGTCTTTCAGATCTTCAATAAAGGTCGAGGCCAATCTTGGGGACTGGTGGGTCCTAAGCTTCATGTAGGCTTGTGCGTGTGGTACATCTTGAGGCTGGTTGCAGACTTATCCCTATGGTGCTTGTACTTCAGTCATGGTCGCCGCGTGGTTGTGGAGTTATGCCGTGTTGTAGTTGATTGTAGTTCATGCTCTTTGTGAGGACGTTTCTCACTTTCATGCCTTGTATTATATTCTTGCTCTAGCCTAGTTTGGGTTTGGTTGTCTTAGGGTTGTGGATCACTAGCACTCAGGTTGGTGATCTTTAGGTTGTTTAGATTCGGGTCATGTCGCTTTCGGGCCTTCTTTGGCAATGTATCATCTTATTTCTTAATGAATACATATGTAGCTCTTAAGCTCTCCTGCATGGTTCCAGAAAAAGGTACTTGATGATGTGAGAGTAGAAATGTTGTCCAATCGACCATTAGTCGGTCGTTTTGTAACTTGTAAACTGTTCTTACTTAATGCAATGAGACAAAGCTTTTGACTCCTTTTCACAGATAAAATTTCATCAAGAATTAGTTTTCTAGACAAATTAAGAAAGCACCGGTCCTTGATAATGTTACAAGTTACAACACAATTAATCTTTTCTCGGTGTTGTCATCCTTGTTCTCCTTGAAAGAAAGGCAAATTCTTTGATTCATGTTTGGACAGTAAATAAACTGATTTACCCAAAATTTATGCTATGTGGCAAACTTAAATATCAATTTTTTGTGCGAATTACCCTAATTAACTATCAGTTAGACATAGCTGTAAGATAATTTTCTCCCTCTTTCTCTTCACGGATTGGCTTACTTGTGAAAAATCATACAAACAAGGCGAGCAAGGCAATGTGCTTTGATTCATTTTTTCGGAAAAGGAGGATAACCCCCGACCATGTGTCATGACTCATGAAACACTACCTCTTATGTTTCTTTACGGAGAGAGTATCTAACTTTCATATTTGGAAAATCTGAATTATATCTTTTATATAAACTAGATATCGGACATGCAAGTCTTCCTAAGCTTTCTTTTACTTATTGCAGGTAGAGTCTTAATAAGATGATGTGCAATAATTATGGTGTAAAATGTGGCACACAATCTTAAATAAATGGGATAATAGCAAAATCTATCACAAATGAAAAGAAAAGAATTGCCCTGCAAAAAAGGGATAAAAATAGAAGTCACTTTTTTTTAAAACCAAATAATGGCGCGCGGGTTCCCTGCCGACCTCCAGATGTCGACTATGGGGTCAAGTCAATTAGTCAAGTCACCTAGAGCCAGGATTTTTGGCGATGCTCCGGGGCTTCTTTCTGGGCATCCGTTTCAACTAAACAAAATCAGTCCAGACAAGGGAAGTCGTTGGATCTACCTTCGTAGCTAGGGTGCTCTCAAAAAGAATGCTAGGGCTCCATTCTCCTGGTGCCTATGTCCTGGAACGAATCCGACGGATGCACCACAGACCACACGCAGCGCCAGGAGCGAGACTCCGATCTCTAGCTAGTCAGTAAGCTAGCCTCGATGTCGATCCAGGTGTGGAAGGCACCGGATGCACCTGCAGATTGAGCATCGCGTAAACGGACTCGCCACATAATAACGGCTCGCGTCTATGTCTCTGCGTGCGGAATCACGCGCAGATCACGTTTTGTTCCGATTCGGATTCCGATCGCGACGGCCGGCCCTCATCGTCGACGTCTTCGGCTAGCTGTCGATCACGCACTCCGGCACCAATCGCTTTATAGCTTTGCTTTGCTCCATCGGTCAAGTCTCGGTTGCTTGTTCTTACTTGTAGTGACCTTAGATTGGACATACTTGTGGTAAAATTGTCCGTGTTTCACTGATAATGATGTGATTAATTACCGATACAGGTAAAGTCCCCTTTTTAGCTCAGAGCTCAGATGCACCTGCCATGAACATTAAATTCAATAACAATTGTGAAGAATTCAAAATATTCTGATTTTTTTGGTGGCAAACATCGGTGAAAGTTTTGAGTGCTTGCAAAGTCTTCTCACAACTTCCAAGAATGTTATTCCATGATGGAACTTAGCAAACACTCAAAACATTCATCAATGTTTTTTAAAAATTGGATTTTACTGTTCATTCAAGCTCATTTGAGTTCAAAGTAAGATATTCCGCGTCCACGATATAGTAGCACAGAAAGGGAAAGAAGATAATTTCGCTCACCTTGTTTGAAAATAGGTGATGATTAAGATATAGGCAAAGCTACTGGCCGATCATCTATATGCTAGTAAGAAAATTATATACAAAAATACTAAAAATATGACGTAGATTTTTAGGCATGGCAAATCAAACGTTTTCATGACAATTTGTGTTGGCGCGAGGATGACAAATGTAGTTGATGAGCACGGCAATTTCCTGACATTTTTTTAAGTAAGACGGATTTGTTATGCTTGCCAACTAAATTTGCCACCATCGGCAAACATAATTTGTCATGAAAAATGTTCGATTTGCCATGTCTCAAAATCTGACGTTTGTTGGATATCCAGGTCCAAATTATATTAGTGCGATGTTTCATATGACCAATGACCAAACAGTGGCACTATTTTAACATTACAAACTTTGTACACTAGAGAAGTTTGAATTTATTCTTTTTAGGAATGTTTCGCTCGACATTTCTCAGGGCGCCATGTGTGTATGGATGATTTTTTTCTGAATCGGGCATAAACCCCTTTTCTTACTCATAACAGAAATACATCAAAGTTCAGCCAGAGAGAATAGATACGGAAAAAAGGATGAGCGAGTTCAAGACACTACCAGAAAACCTAGAACGTGTGCTCGCAATCGAAATACACGCTATGAGGCAAAAACCTGATAGCAACACTAAGACTACTTGGCTCGATAATTGTAGCGGTCAACATCTGCGCCATTGCTCCACTTATTCTAATTTATGCCGCATTTTCAGGCAGAATCTAACTAAAAGAACCTTCCGGTCGTTCAAGTATGCATAACATATTGCTCGTCGTGTCTAACTACCAGATGCGGTTAGTGGTGGTGTATTAGCATGAAAGCAAGGTGCATGATGATAAACCCTTGAGCTTTTGGAAATTGGTGAGTAGAATTGTGGCGGTCACGGATTAATCAGAATCAACTGCCAAACTAATCTGGTAGGAGAGATTCCATACTAACATTACGGCTTCCGATTGGCAACCCGAAGAACATCCAGCAGTATTTTTCTTTTTCTTTTTTGAAGAGAGTATTATATTGACAGCAAGGAAACCATGCAGTTTAGGAATCTCCTGCAAAGGTGAAAGAGAAAGTGAATTTTATGATACGGCACGCAACAAAGTTCTTTTACAGGATGTGGTCGAGCAATTTATTAGCTACTCGTGCGTCATGCCGCGTACCTAGTAGAATACTACCATGGGCGCAGTTAATTTTGCTCTCTATAAAGGTCTATTTGGTTTCAATAAGGCCCTGTTTGGTTCCAAATAAGTCATTAACTTATAAGTCGAAAAGTGCAAAAAGTAACTTATTTTGTCAAACGGACCCAACTTATAAGTCACCATAACTTATAAGTCATAAGTTGCTACACCCCAACTTAAAACTTATAAGTCACCCCCTTTTGCATGGGTCCCACCACCTTTACATAAAAAACAAGGTGGGAAGATGTGTTCAGATGACTTATAAGTCAGATGGCAACCAAACAGGCGTGACTTATAAGTCACTGGTTTTAAGTCACCTAACTTATAAGTCAGGTGACTTATTGGAACCAAACAAGGCATAAGTCACCTGACTTATAAGTCAAGTGACTCAAAACCAATGACTTATAAGTCACGTCTGTTTGGTTGTCATCTGACTTATAAGTTACCTGACACACCTTCCCACCTTGTTTATTAATGTAAAGGTGGTGAGACCCATGCAAAAGGGGGTGCCTTATAAATTTTAAGTTGAGGTGGAGCAACTTATGACTTATAAGTTGGAGTGACTTATAAGTTGGGTCTGTTTGCAAAATAAGTCACTTTTTTTCACTTTTCGACTTATAAGTTGGTGACTCATTTGGAACCAAACAGGCCCTAAACTTTCAGAAATCAAGTCGACGGTATGCAGTCTTTGAGCTCATTTGTCTGCCAGTATTGAGTTTCACTGAAAGTGCACTATTAAGAGCATCTCTAATAGACCTGTATAATGCCCAAACCCGTAAAATAACCATTAAAACACAGGTCCACGTGAAAAATGCTGCCCGATCGGACCGCGCAAACGCTTCTAACCTGTAAAAAATTTTGCAGGGCGCAGCAAAATTCCCACTCAACCTGCGAAAACCCGGGTTCTCCCCCTCGCCCCATCAATGCCCTGTATATAGCGGTAGCGGTTGGTGGGGGGGGGGCATTTCAGCCCGCGCTTTTCCTCACCCACCGCCGCATGGCCGCCGCATATGATTCCGGCCATACTAGCAGTCGGGATCACGCCTGCGGGCCGCCACACGCCCGAGATTGTCTTCCACCACTTCCTCCTACCGCGGACGGCCGTAAAGTTACAGATCGGCGGCTGGTTGTCGCGGCCGCCTGATTTGGCGGTTCCGGTCACCGGTGGCTGCGCCAAGCCATGGATTGGTCGGGGAGCACCCCACACAACCACGACAGAGCCCCAGAGCCGCATGCAGGTACTGGTTCGTCCTCTAGCCGCTGCCGTCAGTTTGCCGGCAAGGTGTCGGCCGGCCGGCGCCAGGGCTCGGCGCTTGCGCAGCGGCTCACCGGCTCGCCGATGCCGCTCATACCGTGCGACGACTGCATGCAGACAGTACCGTGGCTAACATCTAGCACTCGAAACACCTCGGATGGGTATTCTTCAAATGCAAAAACGGCGGGGTATGTTCTTGTTTTCATTCGGCTTTGTCAACCTATTCCGTTCAATTTCGATAGCTTATTTAGATGGTCATGTGTGTAGAAAGATGGATGGTCATTTTGGTTTTGGGAAGAAGAATACATCGACTTATTGATAGAAAGAAACTTAATAGATGTTCGTGCACTCGTTGCTAGAATTAAGACTAATGATGCGGCTGCATGTGCAATTAGAGAAGAAACTAGAGGGGAAGCAACATCTACTTCTTTAGAATCAAAAAAGAAGAATGAAGAATGCAAGATCAAGAATCCGCAGATCAACAATGAATGCATGGAGAAGATGTTGGTCCAACTAGTGGGAGCAGTTATGAAAGTTGGATATCTTTTAAAATGCCTAATTGTGGTTCTTGTTTTCTTTGGCCTTACTATTCTAGCAAAGGTTTGGTGAATTATTATATATCCAATGCCCTTGTAGAAAATAAAGAAGCAAAAAAAATGTGTTTTCATGCCTAAAATTGTAATGTAAATTACGGATTTACGGGCCAGCGAGGGCGGCGGCCGAGCAGACTTTTTTCCGTGAATTGTAAACGCATTTTGCGGGTCGATATTATATGGGGTCTGCTAGAAATGCTCTAAGCAGTCAGTGATATAGGACTTTCTCTGTGGCTTTACTTGGGAAAATATGGTGTGCTATCACTATCAGTTTTTTTGGAGAGAGTGAGCTAGGTTGATTCACCTCTAGTTACCTAGTTATTAGGTCTAAGAAAAACACACGCACGCTTTCCAATAATTTCAACCATGAGACAAAGTTGTCGGTCCTTTATCTGCATTTTAAGTTATTTGTTCTACATCTAACAAGTGAGTGCACACATTTCATATACGATACTTCATCCGTTCTAAATATAGGTGCAATAAAATTTATACTTATTAGTCCCGCATTGGGGAACGCTAGCCTCAGAACCTGGGAACTTCCCGTTTTGGCCAATGTGTATTTTCAACTCGATGAAACAAGCTTTCTTTGAAAAATATTAAGAATATGATCTCACAGAGAACATGATTAACTAACCCATGTCTGAGAGACAGCATCATGTGTACAATGTCTACAATTTTCGTAAAATAGAATCACTCCTGGTCTTTGCCTCAATATACACATATTCATTTATTAAAAAAAATTAAGATCCATACAAAACTGTGTCTATGCTAAGATAGCAAAGAACAAGACACATTTACTAAGACAATGACAGCAATTGGGATACAACGACGTCACTTATGTATCACCTATCCTATAGAGAAAATTACACGAATAGTCGTTGAATTTGCTGACGCGTAACCGAAAGGTCTTGGAACTTGAGAAACACTCCAATACGATACTTCTACAAGCGAATAAATAACATATATGGTCCTGTGTACGCCTCCATATATGCTAGTACATATTTGCTTGTATGTATGTGTTATGTATTCGCATGTAGAAGTATAGAGCGACCATGTCTAATTGGTTGCACCTTGTACCCATAGGATCCTGCATATCCACATGCTATTGTGAGCGCCAGATATATAGCGATCTAGTGTATAGCTAGAAAAAATAATGCCGGCTCTGTTGAAAATATGCGACATTAAGATTTACACTCTATAGCCATCATCTGTTCAGATATGTTTTTGTTTGTTTGTTTGTGATGTTACATGCCACATAGTGACTCAATTTTGACCTTATCAATTTAAATATGTGTAAATAGGAAAATTTGGACAAAATATATTTAGGAAATTTTTGCTGTACAACTATTAGGCCGTCATGTATATATGAGCGAATGTATAGTAACATTATCTTCCCGTAGTAACCAGACAATCGTCGACTTGAGACCGTACTTGTCTCGATTAGGGATGCCAACCAGGTCCCGTTTAATCTAACAGTTCAAAATTTTGTTTTTTTCAAGGAAAATAAACTATAGAGCTAGGCAAAGCAAACTAAATGAGACTTGCGGATGCCTCTTATTTGCTATTTACATCCCTGCTCTCGATGTGGCGGTCACATCTGTGCCACTACTAAGATCTAAAGAAAACATCCATGCCACTACTCTTATTCTAGTTTATGCCGCATTTTCGAGCAGAATCCGAGTAAAATAACTTCCCAAACATTTAAGTATGCATATATACTATATTGCTTGGCGTGTCCAGCTAACATATGTTGTTTAGTAGTGAGGTATATTTGCAATAAAACTTGATGCATGATAGGCCCTTGAAATTTTGAAGATGGATGAGTACCTTCGAAAGACCGCCTCGTTGTCGACGGGAACGTCTCCTCCCACTGAATGCGCATCACCGGAAATCCTGAAATAATCCAGGAATAAATGCGAACACCAGGATTTGAACCCTGGTGGGCTGGGGATACCACAGTCCCTTTAACCATCCAACACCAGGTTGGTTCGCAACACTACTTGTTATTTTGAAAGGAGTATTACATTGATGTCATGTATTCACATGTAGAAGTATATTGCGAGCATGTCTAACTCGTTGCACCTTGTATCCATAGGATCCTGCATATCCACGTGCTATTGTGAGCCCCACATATATAGGGATCTAGTGTATAGCTAGAAAAAAAATACCGGCTGTGTTGCCTTTTTGGGTAAAATATGTGACGTTTAAGATTTACACTCTATAGCCATCATCTGTTCAGATATGTTTTTTTGTTTGTTTGCGATGTTTCATGCCATATAGTGACTCTATTTTGACCTTATGAATTTTGAATTTGGACAAAATATATTTAAGAAACTTTTGCTGTTCAACTATTGGGCCGTCATGTATATATGGGCGAACATTGTCTTCCCACAATAACCAGACAATCATTGACTTGAGATCGTACTTGTCTCGATTAGGGATGTCAACTGGGCACCGTTTAATCTAACTGCTCAAAGGAAAAGTTTGGGGGGAGGGGGGCGGGGGGAATGAACTATGGAGCTAGCTAAAGCTAACTAAACGAGACTTGCGGATGCCGCTTATTTGCCACTTACATTCCCAGTCTCGATGTGGCGGTCACATCTGTGCCACTATTAAGATCTAAAAAAACATCTATGCCACTACTTTTATTCTAGTTTATGCCGCATTTTTAAGCAGAATCCGAGTAAAATAACCTTCCAAACATTTAAGTATGCATATATACTATATCGATTGGTGTGTCCAGCTAACATATGCTGTTTAGTAGTGAGGTATATTTGCAATAAAGCTTGGTGCATGATGATAATCCCTTGAAATTTGAAGATGGATGATTACAACTGTCACGGTCACTGATTAGTTCCCAATCTGTGTTGATTATAGTGGGTAATCAGAATCCACTGCCAAATCAATCTGGTAGGAGAGATTCGGTACTAACGTTACGGCTTACGATTTGCAACACATGGAACATCGGACACTACTTGTTAGTTTGAAGGGAGTATTATATTGATGTCAGGGAAAGCACGCAGTTTCACCAGGAATCTCCTGCGGACCTGAAATATAAAGTGAAATTCGTGACACAACATGTACAAAGTTCTTTTATAGGCTGAGATCGGGTAATTAATTATTACCTAGACGTGTTGCATACTTAGATGCCAACCACGGGCGTGGTTAACTAATTATTAGCCTTTAGAAATCTAGGCGGCGGTCTGGAGTTTTTGAGTTCTCCTCTATTTGCTAAGTACTCCCTCTGGTCTTTTTTACTCTGCATATAAGAATTGTTTGAAGTTAAATTTTACAAAGTTTAACCATATTTATATAAAAAAATATCAACATCTTCCATGATAAAGTTATACAACATGAAACTTTAAGTCATGACGCATCTATTAGTATTGATTTCACATTGTGAATGTTGGTATTTTCTTTTCTATAAAGTTGGTCAAACTTTACGAGGCTTGACTTCGGACAAATCTAATATGCGAACTAAAAAGGACCGGAGGGAGTATTGAGCTTCCCCGACAGTGCGCTACTAAGCCGTAGGGGATACATGACTTTTTCCCGTGGCTTTGCTTGGAAAAAAGGCATGCATGGACAATCACTATTAGGTCCAAGAAACAACATTGCTTTCTTCCTATAGTTGCTACTGTTGGGGAACATCACATAGAAAACAAAAAAATTCTACATCACGCAAGATCTACCCATGGAGATGCATAGCTACGAGAGAGGGAGAGCATCTACATACCTTTGTAGATCGCTAAGTGAAAGTGTTTATCAATGCGGTTGATGTAGTCGTACACCTTTATGATCCGTCTCGATCAAGTACCGAACGTACGACACCTCCGCGTTCAGCACACATTCAGCTCGATGACGTCCTCGCCTTCTTAATCCAGCAAGAGGGGTGAAGTAGTAGCTGAGTTCCGGCAGTACGACGGCATGGTGACGGTGGCGGTGAAGAACAATCTCCGTAGGACTTCGCCAAGCACAACGAAAACTATGACGGAGGATAAATGATACGTCCATTTTGCATCATGCTTTTATATTGATATTTATTGCATTATGGGTTGCTATTACACATTATGGTACAATACTTATGCCTTTTCTCTCTTATTTTACAAGGTTTACATGAAGAGGGAGAATGCCGACAGCTGGAATTCTGGACTGAAAAAGGAGCAAATCTGAGAGACCTATTCTGCACAACTCTAAAAGTCCTAAAACTTCACGGAGAATTATTTTGGAATATATAAAAAATATTGGGCTTAGAAAGCACCTGAGGGGACCCAGCAGCGAGCCATAAGGGTGGGGGCGCGCCCGCTCCCTGCCTTGCTGCCACCTGGCAGGCCCCCGGTGCCCATATTTTGCTATATGAAGGGTTTTTACCTAAAAAAAATCAAGAGGAAGCTTTCGGGACGAAGCGCCACCGTCTTGAGGTGGAACTTGGGCGGAACCAATTTAGGGCTCCGGCGAAGCTGTTCTGCTAGGGAAACTTCCCTCCCGGAGGGGGAAATCGAAGTCATCGTCATCACCAACGATCCTCTCATCGAGAGGGGGTCAATCTCCATCAACATGTTTACGAGCACCATCTCCTCTCAAACCCTAGTTCATCTTTTGTATCCGATCTTTGTCTCAAAACCTCAGATTGATACCTGTGGGTTGCTAGTAGTGTTGGTTACTCCTTGTAGTTGATGCTAGTTGGTTTATTCGGTGGAAGATCATATGTTCAGATCCTTAATGATAATTAATACTCCTCTGATTATGAACATGAATATGCTTTATGAGTAGTTATGTTTTTTCCTCAGGACATGGGAGAAGTCTTGTTATAAGTAATCATGTGAATTTGGTATTCGTTCGATATTTTGATGAGATGTATGTTGTCTCTCCTCTAGTAGTGTTATATGAACGTCGACTATATGACACCTCACCATTATTTGGGCCTAGGGAAGGCATTGTGATGTAATAAGTAGATGATGGGTTGCTAAAGCGACAGAAGCTTAAACCCTAGTTTATGCGTTGCTTCATAAGGGACTGATTTGGATCCATATGTTTCATGTTATGGTTAGATTTATCTTAATTCTTCTTTCGTAGTTGCGGATGCTTGCGAGAGGGGTTAATCATAAGTGGGAGGCTTGTCCAAGGAAGGACAACACCCAAGAACCGGTCTACCCACATATCAAATTATTAAAGTAACAAACGTGAATCATATAAGCATGATGAAAACTAGCTTGACAATAATTCCCATGTGTCCTCGGGAGCGCTTTGCTTTACATAAGAGTTCGTATAGACTTGTCCTTTGCTACAAAAAGGATTGGGCCACCTTGCTGCACCTTAGTTACTTTTGTTACTTGTTACCCGTTACAAATTTTCTTATCACACAACTATCTATTACCGATAATTTCAGTGCTTGCAGAGAATACTTTGCTGAAAACCGTTTGTCATTTTCTTTTGCTCCTCGTTGGGTTCGACACTCTTACTTATAGAAAGGACTACGATATATCTCCTATACTTGTGGGTCATCAAGACTCTTTTCCGGCGCCGTTGTCGGGGAGTGAAGCGCCTTTGGTAAGGAAACATTTAGATAGTGTGCTGAAATTTACTGTCACTTGTTACTATGGAAAATAATCCTTTGAGGGGTTTGTTCGGGGTATCTTCACCTCGACCCGAAGAGAAAAGACTTGCCCCTCAACCTACTGCACCTACTAAAAATATTTATTACGAAATTCCTTTGGGTATGATAGAGAAACTGCTGGCTAACCCTTATATATGAGATGGAACATTACATCCTGATATGCATCTAATCTATGTGGATGAAATTTGTGAATTATTTAAGCTTGCAGGTTTGCCCAAGGATGAAGTCAAGAAGAAGGTTTTCCCTTTATCTTTGAAGGAGAAGGCATTGACATGGTATAGGCAATGCGATGATATTGAGACTTGGAACTACAATCGATTGAAATTGGAATTTCATCAGAAGTTTTATCCTATACATCTAGTTCATCGTGATCAGAAATATATATATAATTTTTGGCCTCGTGAAGGAGAAAATATCGCTCAAGCTTGGGGGAGGCTTAAGTCAATGTTATATTCATGCCCCAATCATGAGCTCTAAAGAGAAATTATTATTCAAAAAATTTATGCTCGGCTTTCTCGTAATGGTCGATCCATGTTCGATACTTCTTGTACTAGTTCTTTCATGAAGAAGACTATTGAATTCAAATGGGATTTATTGGAAATAATTAAATGCAACTCTGAAGATTGGGAACTAGATGAAGGTAAGGAGTCAGGTTTAAACCTTAAGTTTGATTGTGTTAAATCTTTTATGGATACCGATGCTTTTCATGATTTTAGCACTAAATATGGACTTGACTCTGAGATAGTAGCTTCTTTTTGTGAATCATTTGCTACTCATGTTGATCTTCCTAAGGAGAAATGGTTTAAATATCATCCTACCATTGAAGTAAAAGTAGTAGAACCTATTAAAGTTGAGGAAGAAACTATTACTTATAATGTTGATCCTGTTGTTCCTACTGCTTATATTGATAAACCACCTTTTCCTGTTAGGATAAAGGATCATGCTAAAGCTTCAACTGTGGTTCGTAAGAATTATACTAGAACACCAACACTCCCCTGAACAAATTAAAGTTGAACCTAGTATTGCTATGGTTAAGGATCTCTTGGTCGATAATATTGATGGGCATGTTATTTATTTCTATGATGAAGCTACTAGAATTGCCAAACCCGATGATAAATATAAACATAGACCCGTTGTTGGCATGCCTATTGTTTCTGTTAAAATAGGAGATCATTGTTATCATGGCTTATGTGATGTGGGTGCTAGTATGAGTGCAATTCCTTTTACTTTATATCAAGAAATTATGAATGATATTGCACCTGCTGAAATAGAAGATATTAATGTTACTATTAAGCTTGCCAATAGATAGGGCCGGTCCTGAGATTTCAGGGGCCCGAGGCGAAACAAAAATCTGGGGCCCTTTTATTAGCATACTAGATATTTTTTTGCATTGCAACGAAGACACTTATTAGCTTACCAAATAGTAAGGCAATAAAACATGTGTTAGTTGAGGCGGTTTTGAGAAAAATTTGTGGGGAAAACCAAATATAAAAGAAAAAAATCAAAATAAGGAGGAGGCATAAGGAGGTTGGACTAAGGACAAACTTAAGACGAAACATTGCGTTCTTTATAAATAGTAGAGATGGTAATAAGTTAATAAAACATTGGGACAGTTGAGGTGTTTTTTCGGAAAAATTAGTAGGGAAAATATTCAAAGATGGGAGAGGGGTAAACAAAAACAGGCGCGATGACGTAGAAAGGTTAAACGAAGGACAAACGTAATACAGAACCTCAGTCTTTAAGATAGTATATATAGATATAGATGAAATAATAAGTATATCAAATATTTTCTTCATACATGAAAAATGTTACCAAGAACATTTATAGATTACCTTAGAATCTTCTTCAAACATTCCATGATGTCAACATTGACTTATATATGGTGCTACCTCTTGAGCACTGCGTTGGTTTTCCCTTGAAGAGGAAAGGGTAATGCAGCAAAGTAGTGTAAGTATTTCCCTCAGTTTTTGAGAACCAAGGTATCAATCCAGTAGGAGATCACGCTCAAGTCCCACGCACCTACACAAACAAATAAGAACCTCGCAACCAACGCGATAAAGGGGTTGTCAAGCCCTTCACGGTCACTTACAAGAGTGAGATCTGATAGATGTGATAAGATAATTTTTTTGGTATTTTTATGATAAAGATGCAAAGTAAAATAAAAGGCAAAAAAATAACTAAGTATTGGAAGATTAATACGATTGAAGATAGACCCGGGGGCCATAGGTTTCACTAGTGGCTTCTCTCAAGAGCATAAGTATTACGGTGGGTAAACGAATTACTGTCGAGCAATTGATAGAATTGAGCATAGTTATGCGAATATCTAGGTATGATCATGTATATAGGCATCACGTCTAAGACAAGTAGACCGAAACGATTCTACATCTACTACTATTACTCCACACATCGACTGCTATCCAGCATGCATCTAGAGTATTAAGTTAATAAGAATAGAGTAATGCTTTAAGGAAGATGACATGATGTAGAGGGATAAACTCATGCAATATGATATAAACCCCGTATTTTTATCCTCGATGGCAACAATACAACACGTGTTGGTTCCCGTTCTGTCAGTGGGATCGAGCACCGCAAGATTGAACCCAAAGCTAAGCACTTCTCCCATTGCAAGAAAGATCAATCTAGTAGGCCAAACCAAACTGATAATTCAAAGAGACTTGCAAAGATAAACCAATCATACATAAAATAATTCATAGGAGAATCAAATATTGTTCATATATAATCTGGATCATAAACCCACAATTCATTGGATCTCGACAAACACACCGCAAAAGAAGATTACATCGAATAGATCTCCAACAAGATCGATAAGAACTTTGTATTGAGATCCAAAGAGAGAGAATAAGCCACCTAGCTAATAACTATGGACCCTTAGGTCTAAAATAAACTACTCACACATCACCGGAGAGGCCATGGAGTTGATGTAGAGGCCCTCCGTGATCAGTGCCCCCTCCGGCGGAGCTCCGGAAAAGGCCCCAAGATGGGGTCTCTCGGGTACAGAAGGTTGTGGTGGTGGAATTAGGTTTTCGTGGTGCTCCTGGATGTTTGGGGGGGGGGGGTACGTGGATATATATAGGAGGAAGAAGTACGTCGGTGGAGCAACAGAGGGTCCACCAGGGTGGAGGGAACGCCTAGGGGGTAGGCGCGCCCCCTGCCTCATGGCTTCCTCCGTTGTTTCTTGACGCCCACTCCAAGTCTCATGGATCACATTTGTTGATAAAATCACGTTCCCGAAGGTTTCATTCCGTTTCGACTCCGTTTGATATTCCTTTTTCTTTGAAACCCTAAAATAGGCAAAAACAACAATTTGGGCTCGGTCTCTGGTTAGTAGGTTAGTCCCCAAAATGATATAAAAGTGTAAAATAAAGCCCATTGACATCCAAAATATATAATATAATAGCACGGAGCAATCAAAAATTATAGATACGTTGGAGACGTATCAAGCATCCCCAAGCTTAATTCCTGCTTGTCCTCGAGTAGGTAAATGATAAAATAAGAGTTTTTGACGTGGAATGCTTTCTAACATATTTCTCAATGTAATTTTTCTTTATTGTGGCATGAATGTTCAGATCCGAAAGATTCAAGATAAAAGTTTAATATTGACATAGAAATAATAATACTTCAAGCATACTAACTAATTAATTATGTCTTCTCAAAATAACATGGCCAAAGAAAGTTATCCCTACAAAATCATATAGTCTGGCTATGCTCTATCTTCACCACATAAAATATTTAAATCCTGCACAACCTCGATGACAAGCCAAGCAATTGTTTCATACTTTTGATGTTCTCAAACCTTTTCAATCTTCATGCAATATATGAGCGTGAGCCATGGATATAACACTATATGTGGAATAGAATGGTGGTTGTGGAGAAGACAAAAAGGAGAAGATAGTCTCACATCAACTAGGCGTATCAATGGGCTATGAAGATGCCCATCAATAGATATCAATGTGAGTGAGTAGGGATTGCCATGCAATGGATGCACTAGAGCTATAAGTATATGAAAGCTCAACAAAAGAAACTAAGTGGGTGTGCATCCAACTTGCTTGCTCATGAAGACCTAGGGCATTTTGAGGAAGCCCATCATTGGAATATACAAGCCAAGTTCTATAATGAAAATTCCCACTACTTTATGAAAGTGATAACATAGGAGACTCTCTATCATGAAGATCATGGTGCTACTTTGAAGCACAAGTGTGGAAAAAGGATAGTAGCATTGTCCCTTCTCTCTTTTTCTCTCATTTTTTATTTGGCCCTTCTTTCTGTTTTGCCTCTTTTTTTTCGTCCGGAGTCTCATCCCGACTTGTGGGGGAATCATGGTCTCCATCATCCTTTCCTCACTTGGGACAATGCTCTAATAATGATGATCATCACACTTTATTTACTTACAACTCAAGAATTACAACTCAATACTTAGAACAAAATATGACTCTATGTGAATGCCCCCGGCGGTGTACCGGGATGTGCAATGATGCATGAGTGACATGTATGAAGAATTATGAACGGTGGCTTTGCCACAAATACGATGTCAACTACATGATCATGCAAGCAATATGACAATGATGAAGCGTGTCATAATAACAGAACGGTGGAAAGTTGCATGGCAATATATCTCAGAATGGCTATGGAAATGCCATAATAGGTAGGTATGATGGCTGTTTTGAGGAAGGTATATGGTGGGTTTATGGTACCGACGAAAGTTGCGCGATACTAGAGAGGCTAGCAATGGTGGAAGGGTGAGAGTGCGTATAATCCATGGACTCAACATTAGTCATAAAGAACTCACATACTTATTGCAAAAATCTATTAGTTATCAAAACAAAGTATTACGCGCATGCTCCTAGGGGGATAGATTGGTAGGAAAAGACCATCGCTCGTCCCCGACCGCCACTCATAAGGAAGACAATCAATAAATAAGTCATGCTCCGACTTCATCACATAACGGTTCACCATACGTGCATGCTACGGGAATCACAAACTTCAACACAAGTATTTCTCAAATTCACAACTACTCAACTAGCATGACTCTAATATCACTATCTCCATATCTCAAAACAATTATCAAGTATCAAACTTCTCATAGTACTCAATGCACTTCTATGAAAGTTTTTATATTAAAGAAAATTTCCATGTCGTTCTAAAGGACTCTCAAAATAATATAAGTGAAGAATGAGAGAACAATAGTTTCTATAAAACAAATCCACCACCGTCCTCTAAAAGATATAAGTGAAGCACTAGAGCAAAAACTATATAGCTCAAAAGATATAAGTGAAGCACATAGAGTATTCTAATAAATTTCAAATCATGTGAGTCTCTATCGAAAGGTGTGTACAGCAAGGATAATTGTGTTAAACTAAAAATCAAAGACTCAAATCATACAAGACGCTCCAAGCAAAACACATATCATGTGGTGAATAAAAATATAGCTCCAAGTAAAGTTACCGATAGACAAAGACGAAAGAGGGGATGCCTTCCGGGGCATCCCCTGTTGTGGATCTAAGACTGAAAGTAGAATTGGGGGTAGGTATGATGAGGCAAGATCCTAGCTATGGAGTAGTTTTACACACGAGTTTTACGAGTTCAGGCCCTTCTCGGAGGAAGTAACAGCCCTACATCTCGGTGCCCTGAGGCGGTCGACTGGATTATATGTGTGTGTGTGTGTTTACAAAAGTGTGAACCCTTGTCCCAGAGGAGGGGGTGGCTTATATAGAGTGCGCCAGGACCCCAGCTCCCCTCCGTTACACAGGGTTCAATGTTCATAAAGGTGGGGCGTTACTGGTAACATCTACAATAAAGTGTTATAAATGCTCATAATGCTATGGTTTAAGTCACGACCGTTGCAGAGTGGAGGGCTTCTCGTCTTCTGGTGGTCGAGTGTCTTCAAGGTGGTCGAGTGTCTTCAAGGAAGTCGAGTGAGCACATCTTCATGCTCGAGTGGATGATGTTTTCTCTTCGACTGCTTCTGATTCTTTGTAAAGATGTCCTTGGTGAGGGTATGCTGGACAGGTCCATGACCCTACCCTAGGTACATAGCTTCATCATTAGCCCCCGAATGGATCAGGGTTTGAGTGAGGAAGGGGTTGAGAACACTTCCGACCCACTCTTTGTGCTATGAAGATGTCTTGTCCTGAAACAATGAGTTGAGGAGACGACGTCGACTCCTTTCTCAGTCGCCTTGGTCCATTCTTGGTTGTTGTCGAGTGAACTTTCATGGTTGAATTCCGAATGATGATGTACAGGGTGTTTGTCTTCAGTCTGACAGGTTGTTCCGCTCTCCGCGGATCTCGCGGGATTCGAATTTTGGGAAGTGCGCCAGACGGGAGGAAACGAGGTTATCGGGACGGATTAGGTAAGTCTCCTCGATCCCCGCGCCACTTTTTTCGCCACGTACTGCGCGCGCGACTGTTGCGGGATTTTTTTAGATCACTTGGGTCCACTAGTCAGCCACTCGGTGGAAGTCCTTATAAAAGGTCTCGGGCCAGGCCTCTGCTCCGCACGCCCCCATTCTCTCTTCTCTTTCTCCCGATCTCTCTGCCACTCTCGCTTCTACCTCGTCGCGGGACCTCCGCTCGAGCTCGATCTGCCACCATGGGGAAGGATAAGACGGCGGCGCTGGAACGCGCGAAGAAGGCGACCATGAAGGCGAAGGGCAAGCGGACCAGCCGGGGCGGATCCTCGTCGAGGTCCGGCCTGCTGGCGGGCTGGATCCATGGCGAATGGATCCGCTCGGCAATCACGCAGGACGACCTCGATGACCTGGTGGAGGGGGGATTGATCCCCCACAAGTCGGCTCGGCTCCCGGGGGACGAAACCGAGCCGCAGCCTAGAGAGGGTGAGTGCGTCCTCCTAGCAACCCACGTAGATCACGGATTCTCACTGCCTCCCCACCCTTTCTTCCATTTTTTTGAACTTCTTTGGGGCTCAGCTCCACCATTTCACTCCTAACACCATAGTCTATCTAGCCGCTTACGTGTCCATGTGCGAAAACTTCTTGGGCTGTCAACCGCACTGGGGGCTTTTTAAACACATCTTCACTTGCCGTTCCCAGTCGGTCAAAAAGGCCAAGTCAAGTGACGAGAGGACGCGGGTGATCCAGATGTGTGGTGGCCTGGGGATCCAGATGAGGAGCAAGAGTACTTTCCCAGCGATGATCCTTCCTGACTCGGTCCAGGGCTGGCAGTCGACTTGGTTTTACTGCAAGGATCAGCCAACCCCTGGCAAGTCGACTGGACTTCCTCCTTTTTCCTTGGCTTGAGTGGAGACGCCTGCTCCCCTGAAGGTAGTTCCAGAAGAGAAGGCGCAGGTCAAGGAGCTGGTCGAACGGGTCGTCCAGCTTGTCCGCGACGGAGTGACCGGGATGGATCTGCTGGAGGTCTTTCTCGGTCGACGCATCCAACATCTTCAGGCACGCGATCATCCGATGTGGATGTACTCTGGGCTCGAGGATACCACTCGGATCCACCCGGAGGAGGTCAGCGAGGATATCTTGGAGAACTGGTTGAGGGGAATCACTGGCAACAAAGACAACCCTCGGGGATCCAGGAGGGTGATTCCATTCGACAACTCGCGCCAGCCGGAGCAGGTATATTTCTGTTTTATCTAATATCTTTCCGATTCACCACGTGATGTCCCGTTTGTGGTCGACTGAATGTCTTTTGATTGTTATCCTTTCAGGCCCTCATTGAAATGTACTCGATGCCCAACGGAGTGCAGGACCCCGGCACTGAAGAAGAAGTAAGCGGGGGCGAGAGCGGCGAGGAGCATTCGGAAGCCGAGGAGGACAAGGAGAGCGATGAATCGACCGATGAGGAAGAAGTCGACTCGCCTCCTCGCAGGGAGAGGAGGTCCAAGCTCACTCATGACCCGGCACGTGCTCCGGACTTGGTGGCTGCGCCGATCGGGCAATCCTCGAAGCGCCCCAGGACGTCTTCCCCGACGCCGACTGAGAAGCCTCCAAAGAAATCCAAGGTCGCGCTGCTTCCAGCACCGAAAGTGCCGAAAGCCATCTCTTCCAAACCTCTTAAAGCTTTGCCTCGGATCAAAGTGACCGTTCCTACTATCTCTGGGTAACCATCTGACTTGTCCTTTATGTGGATTCGATTAACTGGGTGTAACCGATTGAATGCGGGCCTTTGCAGTGCTGCTACATCAGGGACCTCTTCATACCAGTACCAGGACGAGGAAATGGACGATGCGGTAACCTCTAACCCAGGCATGAACTCTTGCGATTTCGATTCTTGATCCTTTTAGGGTCGAGTGGTTCACTAGGGGTCGAATGTTCTGTCTTGCAGCTCCATCCAACATCATTGACCTTCTGGACGACGACGAAGATGTGGATCCTAAGCCTAGGAAGAGCAAGAAGGTAACAGCTGGCAGGGTGGCTCGGCAGGAACCAACTGCAACGCCTCCCGTCTGTCAAGCTGAAGATGCGGGCAGGGCCGCTGTGACGTTTGTTGCACCCTTGCCGAGTGGGCATCCCATGCGGTCAACCATGCCTGTGGTTCCTTCAACTATCCAACTCCACACCACGGAGCCTCAAGCAGCTGCACTTGGGTCGTCTGCACATTTTTTCACCAGCTACCCCGTCCCAGACAACCAGTCGGAAGCGGCTGTGGAAGCCATCCGACAGGCTGATATGATGATGGAGCGGGTGAATATAGTGCACGAGAGCAGTCAGGCTGCCTACGATGCTAGTGCCGCTCTTCGGGCAACGTCCAGGTGAGTAGACTTTCCGACTGTTTTTGTTCTCGAAAAATCTTTTTCTGCACAATCTCCTGTTGTTCGCATTGAATTAGAGCACCCACTGGGTGTTGCTGTCGTTTTTGGTAGTTTTGCTCTTCCACTCGGTCTGGGCGAGTGGGATCAGAACCGGTGGGGGCACGCCAAGTGCACCCACTGGGTGTAGTCCCTGAGACCGCGGTCGACTGCTGGCAGTCGACTGTGGTCTGAGTTCTTCTTTTCTTGATGGCGCAATTGTTCTTTCTCTCTCTTTTTTTCTACTCCTTGCACTCGACTCCGGCGGGCCGGGCGAGTGGGATCAGAACCGGTGGGGGCACGCCAAGTGCACCCACTGGGTGTAGTCCCCGAGACCGCGGTCGACTGCTGGCAGTCGACTGGGGTCTGAACAGCTTGTTGTCCACTTCTTTAGGTTTTATTCACTCAAAAATGAACTGCTTTCGAACCTATCGATTGACCTGTCTCTTGCTGCCTGCAGAAGCCTTGTACTCTTATCTCCAAGTTTGCCGAACTCGAAGAGAAGCAGAGGCAACTCAACTTAGACTTGGAATTGGCTCAGCAAAATCTGAAAAAAGCTCAAGACGAGGCCGCTGGTATGGAAGATAACTGATTGCCGACTGAATTTCAATATATCTGTTTGATCTCTTTTTTTATTCGATTATTTCTTTTGCAGAGAAAATGAAGTTGGCTCTGGAAAAGAAGGACTCGGACCTCGCCGCTGCGCAAAAAGCAGCCCAAGACAAAACCGCTCTCGCAGACAAGAAGCTTGCTTCAGTCGGAACGCTTGAAGGAGAGGTGACTAGACTGACATCTTGTCTTAATGAAGCTAACCATGAAGTGACCAGCCTAAAGAAGGATAAGGTCGCCCTGAACGAAAAGTTGGAGTCTGCGATCCGCAAGAGGAACGACACAAAAGCTTATCTGATGACCCTCGCTAAGAAGCTTTATCTCGTGCTGGGAGGTATTTCTTTTAATCCGACTGTGTTGATGCTTGCCATCCGATTTTGCTCGGTTGATTGAACTGACTTTTGGATGCAGAACTTTGTCAAGACTTTGACGAAGAAACTGGAAGGGTCGAGACGGGTCTGGACCCTATCGCTTCCCCGGTCTGCGACGAAACTGCGATGAACGTGCTCCGACTGGAGTCCCATATCGCCAGCGCCACAAGCTACCTCACACGCCTGAAGGAGGTTGTCTCTCGAATCGATTCGACGCTTTGGCCGAAGGCGACACTTCAGAATGATCTGGAATCTCTGATGACTCGACTGAACGAGATCCCTGACCGAGTGCAAGAATGGAAGAAATCCTCCGCCCGGTGTGGTGCTGACGTGGCGTAGTCCCTGGTGCGAGTCCATTGCAAGGAGGTTCGTGAAGACAAGCTGGCTGCGATCAAAGTCGCTAACACCAAAAAGCACGACTTCCAGTCCTTCATGGAGACTTTCATTGCTGCCGCTACTCGGATCGCTGATGGGATCGATCTGGACTCATTCGTGGAGCCTGCCATTCCTCCTCCGGCTGAGTGAACAATCTTATGAAACTTGGATACGCTTTAAATTTGCCTCGGAATGCCGAGTGGTTTCTGTAACCATTAAATTCCTTCGGGCTTGGTGCCTGAGTACTTTTGATTCGCTGCTTGGAACCTTTTAGTATTTATCTGAATTTGGTTTATCTCCGAATGTGCTTGTGTTTGCCTTTGGATGGACTTTGCTTGCTGCACCTCTTCGTCCTTGCGGATAGGGATGGAGTGGACGTTGTATTTGTGCCGCAGCTCCGAAGGAGAAGGTGGCAGTCGACCTGCACCTCCTCGTCCTTGCGGATAAGGATGGAGCGGACGTTGTATTTGTGTCGCAGCTCTGAAGGAGAAGGTTGCAGTCGACCTGCACCTCGTCGTCCTTGCGGATAGGGATGGAGCAGACGTTGTATTTGTGCCGCAGCTCTGAAGAAGAAGGTTGCAGTCGACCTGCACCTCGTCGTCCTTGCGGATAGGGATGGAGCGGACGTTGTATTTGTGCCGCAGCTCCGAAGAAGAAGGTTGCAGTCGACCTGCACCTCGTCGTCCTTGCGGATAGGGATGGACCGGACGTTGTATTTGTCCCGCAGCTCCGAAGAAGAAGGTTGCAGTCGACCTGCACCTCGTCGTCCTTGCGGATAGGGATGGGTCTCAAACTTAGGCGAGTGCTGGACTGCCGTTAAGCTTCTTAGTGAGAGAGCTTAGGAGAGTGCTCGACTGCAGCTAAGCCCTCGAGTGGGAGAGCTGCTCTCCACTCGGTAGGATTTTTTCAAACTTAGGCGAGTGCTTGACTGCCGTTAAGCCTCTTAGTGAGAGAACTTAGGCAAGTGCTCGACTGCAGCTAAGCCCCCGAGTGGAGGACTGCTCTCCACTCGATAGGATTTTTTCAAACTTAGACGAGTGCTGGATTGCCGTTAAGCCTCTTAGTGATAGAACTTAGGCGAGTGCTCGACTGCAGCTAAGCCCCCGAGTGGGAGGACTGCTCTCCACTCGGTAGGATTTTTTCAAACTTAGGCGAGTGCTGGACTGCCGTTAAGCCTCTTAGTGAGAGAACTTAGGCGAGTGCTCGACTGCAGCTAAGCCCCCGAGTGGGATCACTGCTCTCCACTCGGTAGGATTTTTTCAAACTTAGGCGAGTGCTGGACTGCCATTAAGCTTCTTAGTGAGAGAACTTAGGCGAGTGCTCGACTGCAGCTAAGCCCCCGAGTGGGAGGACTGCTCTCCACTCGATAGGATTTTTTCAAACTTAGGCGAGTGCTGGACTGCCGTTAATCCTCATAGTGTGAGAACTTAGGAGAGTGCTCGACTGCAGCTGAGCCCTCGAGTGGGAGAGCTGCTCTCCAATCGGTAGGATTTTTTCAAACTTAGGCGAGTGCTGGACTGCCGTTAAGCCTCTTAGTGAGAGAACTTAGGCGAGTGCTCGACTGCAGCTGAGCCCTCGAGTGGGAGAGCTGCTCTCCAATCGGTAGGATTTTTTCAAACTTAGGCGAGTGCTGGACTGCCGTTAAGCCTCTTAGTGAGAGAACTTAGGCGAGTGCTCGACTGCAGCTAAGCCCCCGAGTGGGAGAGCTGCTCTCCACTCGGTAGGATTTTTTCAAACTTAGGCGAGTGATGGACTGCCGTTAAGCCTCTTAGTGAGAGAACTTAGGTGAGTGCTCGACTGCAGCTAAGCCCCCGAGTGGGAGGACTGCTCTCCACTCGGTAGGATTTTTTCAAACTTAGGCAAGTGCTGGACTGCCATTAAGCTTCTTAGTGAGAGAACTTAGGTGAGTGCTCGACTGCAGCTAAGCCCCCGAGTGGGAGAGCTGCTCTCCACTCGGTAGGATTTTTTCAAACTTAGGCGAGTGCTGGACTGCCGTTAAGCCTCTTAGTGAGAGAACTTAGGCGAGTGCTCGACTGCAGCTAAGCCCCCGAGTGGGAGGACTGCTCTCCACTCGGTAGGATTTTTTCAAACTTAGGCGAGAGCTGGACTGCCGTTAAGCCTCTTAGTGAGAGAACTTAGGCGAGTGCTCGACTGCAGCTAAGCCCCCGAGTGGGAGGACTGCTCTCCACTCGGTAGGATTTTTTTCGAACTTAGGCGAGTGCTGGACTGCCATTAAGCCTCTTAGTGAGAGAGCTTAGGCGAGTGCTCGACTGCAGCTAAGCCCCCGAGTGGAAGGATTGCTCTTCACTCGGTAGGATTTTTTCGAACTTAGGCGGAACGGATTCGCGACTAAGCCCACCCACTGGGGGATTTCAGGAGTAAATAAGAACAACACAATCGAATGAGAGAACCGTAAGCTCTTGTCTTTGATAAACGAATTACAAAAGGTGTTGCTTATTACATTTTATTCGAACGAGTGTTTAAGTATAAAAGGGGCGGAGCAGCTCCACGTTCCAAGCCCGTGGCTCGTCTTTCTGATGCTCGATACTGTAAAGATGGTATGCTCCATTGTGGAGAACTTTGGTGACGATGAAGGGGCCTTCCCAAGTTGGAGCGAGCTTGTGTGGTTTCTGCTGATCCACTCGAAGAACCAAGTCTCCTTCTTGAAAGGCCCGACCCCTCACATTCCTGGCGTGGAATCGACGCAAATCTTGCTGATAAATGGTCGAGCGGATTAAGGCCATCTCTCTTTCCTCCTCTAAGAGATCGAATGAATCTTGCCGGTCCTGCTCTGCTTCTGCTTCAGAGAAGAGTTCAACTCGGGGTGCATTGTGGAGCAAGTCACTCGGCAGAACAGCTTCGGCTCCATAGACTAAGAAGAAAGGAGTTCTTCCAGTCGACCGATTAGGAGTTGTCCTTAAACCCCACAGAATTGACGGAAGTTCATCAACCCAAGCACCTGCTGCGTGTTTGAGATCACGCATCAGTCGGGGCTTCAGTCCTTTGAGAATTAGGCCATTGGCTCTTTCTGCTTGTCCGTTCGACTGCGGGTGAGCAACAAAAGCATAGTCGACTCGAGTGCCCTGAGAGGCGTAGAAAATTCTGAACTCATCAGAATCGAAGTTCGATCCGTTGTCCGTGATGATGCTGTGTAGGACTCCATATCTGAACGTCAATTCTCTGATAAAACTGACAGCGGTGCTAGTGTCAAGGTTCTTGATGGGTTTGGCTTCGATCCATTTGGTAAACTTGTCGACTGCAACGAGTACGTGAGTGAAGCCGCTTCTGCCGGTCCTCAACGGTCCAACCATATCCAGTCCCCAAACAGCGAAGGGCCAGACGAGGGGAATGGTCTTCAGGGCTGACGCTGGCTTGTGAGACATATCGGAGTAAAATTGACAGCCTTCACATCTGTCAACTATATCTTTCACCATCTCATTTGCTCGTGGCCAATAGAATCCAGCTCGGTATGCTTTAGCCATGATGGCCCGAGAGGACGCATGGTGGCCACAGGTCCCCGAGTGGATGTCATTGAGGATCATTCGACCTTCTTCTGGTGTTATGCACTTCTGACCGACTCCAGTCACACTTTCTCTGAACAGCTGCCCTCTTATCACAGTAAAAGCTTTAGATCGGCGGACGATCTGTCGAGCTTCTTCTTCATCCTCAGGGAGCTCTTTCCTGAGGATGTACGCAATGTAGGGCACAGTCCAATCGGGAGTAATGGCCAGAACCTCCATGATTAGGTCGACCACAGCTGGGACCTCAACTTCAGTCGGATCCGTGGCGCTCTTGGATTGTGGGGGCTCTTCAGTGAAAGGGTCTTCCTGAACTGTCGGCGTGTGAATATGCTCCAAGAACACATTCCTGGGAATGGCTTCTCTCTTGGAACCTATCTTTGCCAATTCATCGGCTGCTTGATTTTTCAATCGGGGGATGTGGTGCAGTTCTAACCCCTCGAACTTCTTCTCAAGCTTTCTCACCATGTTGCAGTAACCAGTCATGGCTGGGCTTATGACGTCCCACTCCTTCATCACTTGATTAACTACCAAATCTGAGTCGCCGTAGACCATAAGGCGATGGATGCCGAGTGAGATGGCCATGCGCAACCCATACAGGAGTGCTTTGTATTCTGCTTCATTGTTGGAGGAATCAAAGTGAATCTGGAGGACATATCTGAGCTTGTCTCCTCGGGGGGATACCAGAACTACTCCAGCACCAGAACCGCTCAACATCTTGGATCCGTCAAAGAACATGGTCCAGTGCTCAGAGTGAACTTGAGTCGGCAGTTGCTGTTCGATCCACTCAGCGAGGAAATCTACTATTGCTTGGGACTTGATAGCTTTCTTTGCCTCAAACTTGATATCCAAGGGAAGGAGTTCAATCGCCCATTTTGCCACTCGACCAGTTGCATCCCTGTTGTGCAGAATCTCTAACAGTGGAGCGTCGCGGACGACTGTAACAGAGTGATCTGAGAAGTAGTGTGCAACCTTCTTCGTGGTCATGTAAATTCCATAGACAAGCTTCTGATAGCGAGGATATCTCTGCTTTGACGGGGTCAGGACTTCAGAAATATAATAAACTGGGTGTTGAACCTTGTACGCTTTTCCTTCTTCTTCCGCTCGATCGTAAGTACTGACTGACGACTTGTCCAGTGGCTGCTATATAAAGCAAAAGAGGCTCTTTGCTGATTGGAGCAGCAAGCACCGGCTGGGTGGAAAGCAGGGCTTTTAGCTCTGCAAATGCTGTATCAGCTTCTGGAGTCCACTCGAACGTATCAGATTTCTTCATCAGTCGGTAAAGAGGCAGCGCCTTTTCACCGAGGCGAGAAATGAATCGACTTAGGGCGGCCAAGCAACCAGTAAGCTTCTGGACATCATGCACACGCACAGGGCGTTTCATTCGGAGTATAGCGCCTACTTTCTGTGGGTTAGCATCGATTCCTTGTTCGGAAACAAGAAAACCGAGTAACTTTCCGCCTGGAACTCCAAACATGCACTTTGCTGGATTGAGCTTGATATCATACCTTCTGAGGTTGGCAAAGGTTTCAGCGAGGTCGGTCAGCAGGTCGGAACCTTTACGCGACTTGACCACAATGTCATCCATGTATGCTTCCACATTCCGACTGATCTGAGTGAGCAGGCACTTCTGAATCATTCGCATAAATGTGGCTCCGGTGTTCTTTAAGCCGAATGGCATTGTGACATAACAGAAGCACCTAAACGGGGTGATAAAAGCTGTCTTTATTTCGTCAGGTCCGTACAGCCGGATCTGGTGGTACCCGGAGTAGGCATCCAAAAAGGACAAACGCTCGCACCCAGCAGTCAAATCAACTATCTGATCGATGCGAGGGAGAGGGAAGTGATCTTTCGGGCAGGCCCGATTGATATGCTTGAAATCTATGAACATGCAGAGTGAGTCATCTTTCTTTGGGACCATGACAACATTGGCTAACCACTCGGAGTGGTAAATCTCTCGGATAAACTCAGCTGCCAAAAGCCGAGCCACCTCTTCACCGATTGCTTTTCTTTTCTGGATGGCGGACCGTCGAAGATGCTCTTTGACTGGTTTCACTTTCGGGTCAACTCGCAAACGATGCTCAGCCAGTCCCCTGGGAACACCTCGCATGTCGGAAGGCTTCCATGCAAAGATGTCCCAGTTCTCACGGAGGAACTGGATGAGCGCTTCTTCCTATTTGGAGTCAAGTGTGGTCGAAATGTGGGTCGGAGCTGCATTGGGGTCCGTCGGGTGAATGTGAACAGACTTCGTCTCGCCAGACGACTGGAATGCTGAATCCGTGGCTCGCTTCTTGGCTCGCAACAAGTCTCTTGGGTCTGCATTTTTCTGGTATTCTTGCAATTCTGCCACGGCCATCTGGGCATCGGCGATCTTTGAGCCCTTCTGGAAACACTCTTCCGCCTTTTTCCGATTACCAGAGATAGTGATCACTCCTCTGGGACCAGGCATCTTCAGTTTGAGGTACACGTAACAAGGTCGAGCCATGAATTGCATAAGCTGGCCTGCCCAGAATTGCATGATACGCACTCTGAAAATCCACGACTTCAAACATCAACTTTTCTTTGCGGGAACTTTTGGCATCACCGAAAACCACGTCGAGTGCAATCTGACCGAGGGACGCAGCCTTCTTGCCTGGGATGACCCCATGGAAACTCATGTGGCTTTCACTGAGTCTGGACATTGGAATGCCCATTCCTTTCAACGTTTCTGCATACAGAATGTTCAGGCCACTGCCACCGTCCATCAGGACCTTTGTCAGTCGAGTGCCTTCGACCACCGGGTCGACCACCAGTGCTTGCCTCCCAGGGGTGGCGATGTGCGCTGGGTGATCAGACTGGTCGAACGTAATGGCAGTCTGCGACCATTTCAAGTAATTGGGTGTCGCCAGAGCGACCATGTTCACTTCTCTGTTGATGACTTTCAATCGACTCTTGCTTTCAACATCATCAAAAATCATCAGAGTGGAATTCACGTGAGGATAACCATCATCATCTTCCCCTTCACTCTCAGCCTTGTCTGCCTCCTTCTCCTTTTCCTTGGGCTGTTTCTCTCGGAACTGCTGGATCAGGAGCCGACACTGTCGAGTGGTATGCTTCGGGTAAATGAAATTACCTTCTTCGTCTTTTTTGGTGGATATGGCACGGCAGATCCAACACGTCATTTCCATCTTGATCTTTTACTTTCTTGGGGTTCCACGGCCCTTTGGGCTTCCCCTTGAACTTTCCTTGAACCACAGCCAAGGCCTCACCCGGAGCAGCTAGTTCGGCCTTGCATTTTTGTTTTCGACTGGAGTTTCCTCCCCCGGCTTCGTGGGCGACTGCTTTGTGCTTGCCGCTCCGCAGTCGCTCCTCCTCTTCACCATTGGCATACTTGGTGGCGATTTCCATCATCCGAGTCAAAGTCATGTTTCCTGTCCGACCGAATTTCAGATTCAACACCCGGTACCTGACGCCTTCCTTGAAAGCACAAATTGCCTGATGATCCGACACATCTTCCACCGTGTGGTGCAGGGTGATCCACCTCTGGATATAATCTCTCAAAGTTTCATTCGGTTTCTGGACGCAACACCGTAATTCTGTCAAACCTGCTGGCCGCTTGCAAGTACCCTCAAACGTTCTGACAAACACTCGGGCGAGATCTTCCCAAGTATAGATGCTGCCCGGCGCCAACTGATTCAGCCACGCCCTAGCCGAGCCTTCCAACATCAGAGAAGGTGTTTCATGGCCACCTCATCATTGCCGCCACCAATCTGGACAGCCACTCGGTAGTCTTCGAGCCAGGTGTCAGGCTTGGACTCTCCGGTGAACTTACTGACTCCAGTCGCCAACCTGAAGTTGGGGGGAATCACTGCAGCTCTGATAGCTCTGCTGAAGCACTCTAGGCCAGAGACATGCACCCTGTTGCTGGTTTGCGGGCCTCTATCATGGCGCGGTGAGCTCTGTTTCTGTCGACCAAGCCTTGTACGAGAATAGATCTCGCATCAAAGCCTAGATCCCTGGGGTCGACTGGAATACCTCTTCCGACGCTATTAGGGCGCCTGTCCTCATGTGGCCGCGACACGTACGACCCACTCCTTGGAGGAGGCGTGGGCACTCGACAGCGACATCATACTGCTCCTGGTTTCTATACTGATCACGCCGCTCTCCACGTCCCTCACGCCTCGGGGGCGATCTCGGGCTATGGGCCGACTGGACCATATCTGCGACCACAGATCTGCTATGGATCCTATCCCGCGACTGAGACACGGCCGTATTCTGCTCTCCTGCCGCCCGGAGCAGGGCCCTGATATGCGCCAGACCTCGGCCAGCTTCTGACTGGGAAGGTTGAATCGACTCTGCTATCCGGGCAGCAGTTGCTAGGTTTTGGATTGGTGTCCGGTATACCTGAGCCGGAGGTGGAAAAAGTTGGCGTCGGCTGGACTCAGGAGCACGTTAACGAGCGCGATCATCGAGTGCGCGCTGTAGGTTCTCCAGCCGAGTGCACTCAGCCAGATTGGCCAAGCGAGCCTGTTCCAAGGCCTGGGCCTCGGGCGTTTCTCCAACTATAGGAGTATGCAGGGCATCCATGTTTCGGCGACGAAGTTCTTCTCTTTGCTGCGAGGAGAGAGGCTCGGGGCGGTACTCCTCGTGAACGCGCGACGGATCGCCGTTCCCGTCACCTCCGTCTTCACGATCGAAGCCAGGAGGACCGCGTGGTCCATTGACCATCAGGACTTCGGCTGTCGAGTCATTGCTGCCGCACTCGGATGCAGTCTCTACGGAGCAAGTCGACAGATCGAACAGGCCGTAGAGAGACTCGTCAGGCTCGAGCACCGCAACTTGAGGGGTGGCCGACTGGCGGGCCACCGCATGCTTCACCCACCGTTGAACCCTCGACCGGCCGGTGCGCTTGTTCTGGTGGGTCGCAGGGAGGGGGAAAGCCATAGGAGTCAACTGGTACTGGGTCGACGGTTGCCACAGGAGGACGTCGCGGATGCACGCGTGAAAGTGCGTCGTCCCGCGGGCGGGGAGCGCATCGACGTCGAGTGGTGCCTCCTGAAGCCAAGCGGAGTCGTCGGCGACAAACATGAGCGCGCCGAGATGGATCTCGCGGCCCTCAGCCAAACCTTCGCCTGGAACCATGATGATGGGGATCGGAAAAATTGCAACTTCTCCAATAAGTCGCTAAGACACCTGCCCCACGGTGGGCGCCAACTGTCGTGGATCTAAGACTGACAGTAGAATTAGGGGTAGGTATGAGGAGGCAAGATCCTAGCTATGGAGTAGTTGTACACACGAGTTTTACGAGTTCAGGCCCTTCTCGGAGGAAGTAACAACCCTATGTCTCGGTGCCCTGAGGCGGTCGACTGGATTATATGTTTGTGTGTGTTTACAAAAGTGCGAACCCTTGTCCCAGAGGAGGGGGGTGGCTTATATAGAGTGCGCCAGGACCCCAGCTCCCCTCCGTTACACAGGGTTCAATGTTCATAAAGGTGGGGCGTTACTGGTAACGTCTACAATAAAGTGTTATAAATGCTCATAATGCTATGGTTTAAGTCACGACCGTTGCAGAGTGGAGGGCTTCTCGTCTTCTGGTGGTCGAGTGTCTTCAAGGTGGTCGAGTGTCTTCAAGGAAGTCGAGTGAGAACATCTTCATGCTTGAGTGGATGATGTTTTCTCTTCGACTGCTTCTGATTCTTTGTGAAGATGTCCTTGGGGAGGGTATGCTGGACAGGTCCATGACCCTACCCTAGGTACATAGCTTCATCATCCCCAAGCTTAGGCTTTTTGGTGTCCTTGAATTTTACCTTGGGGTTCCATGGGTATCCCCAAGCTTAGGCTCTTTCCACTCTTTGTTCCACAAGCCATCTTTACCAAAAACTTGAAAACTTCACAACACAAAACTCAAAATAGAAAATCTCATGAGCTCCGTTAGCATAAGAAAACAAAACACCACTTCAAGTTACTGTAATGAACTCATTCTTTATTTATATTGGTGTCAAACCTACTGTATTCCAACTTCTCTATTGTTTATAAACTCTTTTACTAGCCATAGATTCATCAAAATAAGCAAAGAACACAAGAAAAACAGAATAGTCTGTAGTAAACTGTAGCTAACGCAAATTATGGAACCCCAAAAATTCTAAAATAAATTGCTGGACATGAGGAATTTATCTATTAATCATCTTCAAAAATAATTAACTAAATAGCACTTTACAAATAAAAATGGCAGCAGTTCTCGTGAGCGCTAAAGTTTCTGTTTTTTACAGCAAGATCAAAAAGACTTTCCCCAAGTCTTCCCAACGGTTCTACTTGGAACAAACACTAATTAAACACAAAAAACATAACCAAAACAGAGGCTAGATAAATTATTTATTACTAAACAGGAGCAAAAATCAAGGAATAAAAATAAAATTGGCTTGCCTCCCAACAAGCGCTATCGTTTAACGCCCCTAGCTAGGCATAAAAGCAAAGATAGATCTAGGTATTGCCATCTTTGGTAGGCAATCCATAAGTGGCTCTCATAATAGATTCATATGGTAATTTAATTTTCTTTATAGGGAAGTGTTCCATGCCATTCTTTAATGGAAATTGAAATTTGATATTCCCTTCCTTCATATCAATAATTGCACCAATCATTCTAAGGAAAGGTCTACCAAGAATAATAGGACATGAAGGATTGCAATCTATATCAAGAACAATGAAATCTACGGGCACATAGTACTTATTTGCAACAACAAGAACATCATTAATTCTTCCCATAGGTTTCTTAATAGTGGAATCCACGAGGTGCAAGTTTAAAGAACAATCATCAAAATCACGGAAACCTAGAAAATCACACAATGTTTTTGGAATCGTGGAAACACTAGCACCCAAATCACACAAAGCATAGCACTCATGATCTTTAATTTTAATATTTATTGTAGGTTCCCACTCATAATAAAGTTTTTTAGGGATAGAAACTTCCAAGTCAAGTTTTTCTTCATAAGATTGCATCAAAGCATCAATGATATGTTTAGTAAAAGCTTTATTTTGACTATAAGCATGCGGAGAATTTAGCACGGATTGCAACAAGGAAATACAATCTATCGAAGAGCAATTATCATAATTAAATTTCTTGAAATCCAAAATAGTGGGTTCATTACTATTTAAAGTTTTAATCTCTTCAATCCCACTTTTATCAATTTTAGCATCAAGATCTACAAACTCCGAATTTTTAGAATGCCTTCTAGGTAAAGGTGGCTCATCTTCAATCCCATCATTATCAAGATTCATATTGAAAAACAAAGATTTAATAGGGGACACATCAATCACTTTTAGATCTTCACCCTTATTATCATGAAAACAAGAAGAACACGCTTTCATAAAGAAATCTTTCTTAGCACACATCCTAGCGGTTCTTTCTTTCCACTCATCAATGGAAATTCTCATGGCTTTGAGAGACTCATTGATATCATGCTTAGGTGGAATAGATCTACGTTTCAAAGAATCAACATCAAGATAAATTATATCAACGTTCCTAACCAATTCATCAACTTTAAGCAATTTTTCTTCAAGCAAAGCATTAAAATTCTTTTGCGAATTCATAAACTCCTTAACACTAGTCTCAAATTCAGAGGGCATCTTATTAAAATTTCCATAAGAATTGTTGTAGGAATTACCATAATTATTAGAGGAATTACTAGGAAACGGCCTAGAATTAAAATTACCTCTATACGCGTTATTACCAAAATTGTTCCTACCAACAAAATTCACATCCATAGATTCATTATTATTCTCAATCAAAGTAGACAAAGGCATATCATTAGGATCAGTAGGAGCACTCTTATTAGCAAACAATTTCATAAGTTCATCCATCTTTCCACTCAAAACATTAATTTCTTCAATTGCATGAACTTTTTTACTAGTAGATCTTTCGGTGTGCCATTCCGAATAATTAACCATAATATTATCTAGGAGTTTGGTAGCTTCTCCAAAAGTGATTTCGATAAAAGTGCCTCCCGCGGCCGAATCTAAAAGATTTCTGGAAGCATAATTCAATACAGCATAATTTTTTTGTATAATCATCCAAATATTCAAACCATGTGTAGGGCAATTACGTATCATTAATTTCATCCTCTCCCAAGATTGTGCAACATGTTCATGATCAAGTTGCTTAAAATTCATAATATCGTTTCTAAGAGAGATGATCTTAGCGGGAGGAAAATACTTAGAGATAAAAGCATCTTTGCACTTATTCCATGAATCAATACTATTTTTAGGCAAAGACAAAAACCAAGCTTTAGCACGATCTCTAAGCGAAAACTGAAATAGCTTTAATTTAACAATATCATTGTCCACATCTTTATTCTTTTGCATATTACACAAATCAACATAGCTATTCAGTTGGGTAGCGACATCTTCACTAGGAAGGCCGGCGAATTGATCTTTCACGACAAGATTCAACAAAGCAGCATTAATTTCACAAGGTTTAGCATCGGTAAGAGGAGAAACCGGAGTGCTAAGAAAATCATTGTTGTTGGTATTGGTAAAGTCACACAATTTAGTATTATCTTGATCCATCGTCACAAGCAAGCAATCCAACACACAAGCAAACAAGAAACAGGCAAAAAGGCAAATAGGGAAAGAGAAGGGGAACAGAGAGAAAGGGCGAATAAAACGGCAAGGGTGAAGTGGGGGAGAGGAAAATGAGAGGCAAATGGCAAATAATGTAATGCGAGGGATACACGTTTGTGATGGGTACTTGGTATGTCTTGACTTGGCAACGACACCTGAAATGACTCGTTGTTGGGAGTTAAATCTTGACTTGACTTGGCGCAAATCTCCCTGGCAACAGCGCCAGAAATCCTTCTTGCTACCTCTTGAGCGCCGCGTTGGTTTTCCCTTGAAGAGGAAAGGGTGATGCAGTAAAGTAGCGTAAGTATTTCCCTCAATTTTTGAGAACCAAGGTATCAATCCAGTACGAGATCACTCTCAAGTCCCACGCACCTACACAAACAAATAAGAACCTCGCAACCAACGCGATAAAGGGGTTGTCAAGCCCTTCACGGTCACTTACGAGAGTGAGATCTGATAGATATGATAAGATAATATTTTTGGTATTTTTTTGATAAAGATGCAAAGTAAAATAAAAGGCAAAAAAATAACTAAGTATTGGAAGATAATATGATGGAAGATAGACCAGGGGGCATAGGTTTCACTAGTGGCTTCTCTCAAGAGCATAAGTATTATGGTGGGTAAATGAATTACTGTCGAGCAATTGATAGAATTGAGCATAGTTATGAGAATATCTAGGTATGATCATGTATATAGGCATCACGTCCGAGACAAGTAGACCAAAACGATTCTGCATCTACTACTAGTACTCCACACATCGACCGCTATCCAGCATGCATCTAGAGTATTAAGTTCATAAGAACAGAGTAATGCTTTAAGGAAGATGACATGATGTAGAGGGATAAACTCATGCAATATGATATAAAACCCATATTTTTATCCTCGATGGCAACAATACAATACGTGTCGGTTCCCTTTCTGTCATTGGGATCAAGCACCACAAGATTGAACCCAAAGCTAAGCACGTCTCCAATTGCAAGAAAGATCAATCTAGTAGGCCAAACCAAACGGATAATTCGAAGAGACTTGCAAAGATAAACCAATCATACATAAAATAATTGAAAGGAGAATCAAATATTGTTCATATATAATCTGGATCATAAACCCACAATTCATTGGATCTCGACAAACACACCACAAAAGAAGATTACACCGAATAGATCTCCAAGAAGATCGAGGATAAATTTGTATTGAGATCCAAAGAGAGAGAAGAAGCCATCTAGCTAATAAATATGGACCCGTAGGTCTGAAATAAACTACTCACACATCACCGGAGAGGCCATGGAGTTGATGTAGAGGCCCTCCGTGATCAATGCCCCCTCTGGCGGAGCTCCGGAAAAGGCCCCAAGATGGGATCTCTCGGGTACATAAGGTTGCGGCGGTGGAATTAGGTTTTCATGGTGCTCCTGGATGTTTGGGGGGTACGTGGATATATATAGGAGGAAGAAGTACGTCGGTGGAGCAATGGAGGGCCCATGAGGGTGGAGGGCGCGCCCAGGGGGTAGGCGCGCCCCCTGCCTCGTGGCTTCCTCCGTTGTTTCTTGACGCCCACTCCAAGTCTCCTGGATCATGTTTGTTGAGAAAATCACGTTCCCGAAGGTTTCATTTCGTTTGGACTCCGTTTGATATTCCTTTTCTTCGAAACCCTAAAATAGGCAAAAAAACAACAATTTGGGCTGGGCCTCCGGTTAGTAGGTTTGTCCCAAAAATGATATAAAAGTGTAAAACAAAGCCCACTGACATCCAAAATAGATAATATAATAGCATGGAGCAATAAAAAATTATAGATACGTTGGAGACGTATCATATGGTCATCATCTCTTGATTAGAATTAGTTTGCTCATCCCCAACTATCTCGGTGATACTATCAACTCATCAAATCATTTTCTCATATCTTTTTTCTCACCACCGGACATAGTAGATCTAAAATTTAGAAGAGACAAGTACTAATTAAAAACTTAACACAAGGTCTTATGGAAAAATTCCAGGGCAGAAGATAAGACCAAATCACTAAGACATAAGCTACCTTATTTGAAATCAACGATGGTGTGTATGGCAAGGCCCGAGGTAGCCTATGCGCGGTGGGCATTCTACTGCGTCCACTGGCGGGCGGCGGGCGGCGGCCAGCGTTCAGCGCTCGGTGGCTCAGGCGACTTTAGAAATCACGATTGGTGGAGATAGAGACGAGGGCCGGCAATCCATACAGAAACCTAGATCCATCGGATGGATCGATGGTACATGTGTATTGTGTAATGTACGGTTAGGCTGCCAAAAGCATGTACTTGCATGGTTCCACAAATCCCAGTTTGCATTTTTCTTCACCTCACCCAACAAGGCCCAGATCACTAACTTACGTATGTATGCATGCCAGGTAGGAGGGGTCCCGGGGCGGTCGCCCCCCTGCCCCGCATCAGGGCCGGCCCTATCAATAGAGATATTATATCAGTAATATCACCAATTGGGATTGTTAGACATGTTGAAGTCTCACTACTAGGGAAAAGCCTAGTAGTAGTGCGGGTTTAATGCCTACTAGTAGCGGGGGGAGGGGGGGGGTCCCGCGCTACTAGTAAGGCGCTACAACTATTCCTTAGCAGTAGCGCGTGTAACACACGCTACTGTTAAGACATATAACCGTAGCATGTATTGCCTGTAGCGCTACTGCTAATCTAACTAGTAGTAGCGTCCTGTCCAGCGCTACTAGTATTCTGTTTTTCTTTTCTTAGTGTATTTATACACCATTATACAAATTTTGATACAATACCAATTAAGAGGTTGTTATATCAGTATGTCCATGATGATTAATATATCATTTTGAGGAAGAAACATGGATTAGATTCATTTGGATGAATCAAAAGTTGAATTAGGACAACGATCCTACTAATTCAACTTTTGGTCACTTTTGATCCATCCACATGAATCTAATCCGCGTTCCTTCCACCAATGATATAATAACTAATCCTGATCATAATAACAAATCATCATGATCAACATCATCATCATATTAATATAAAAACTCTTGCATCATATCATCAGCAATAACACTAGATAATAATCATCATAGTCATTACCACCAATACTATTTAATCATCATAGTCATAGTGTAGCTATCTAATCACCACCAACACTAGCTGATAATAATCATCATAGTCATTACCACAAACACTAGCTATTTAATCATCATAGTCATAGTGTAGCACATCATCGTCTTCAAACTCATTCTAGCTAGCTAATCACTCCTGCTGCTCTCTCTTAGGTAAAATAGTATAAAACATGTGTAGCACTCCTGCTTCATCATATTGGAGAATGCAGATGAACCTTTCTCCTAGTTGTGGGTTGGGCTTCTGATTACTGCCCCCTAGTACTTCTCTGCTGTGATTCTTCACAATTCTGCTCCAGTCTTTGACTATTAAGACTTGCCCGCTTTGAGACATCATCAATGCACTCATGTGCAATGAATGATATCTTGGCTGTAAGCTAACCATTGTCCTGCGACCTTTAGGCTCGATCCAACGAGGCACAACATTCATCGGGATTCCTTGTTGAAGAATATCATAGTAACATATTTAGCAATGAAGTTTATCTTAAAAAAATAATGTATGCAAAAGATGCACTGAGAACAAATAGTAAAAATCTTACCATCTTTCCTAAATAGATGTGACCGTAGTTCAATAAGCACACTAGTGGTCGCACGTCT
The DNA here is from genome assembly GCF_003073215.2 of Triticum urartu. Classification (NCBI taxonomy): domain Eukaryota; kingdom Viridiplantae; phylum Streptophyta; class Magnoliopsida; order Poales; family Poaceae; genus Triticum; species Triticum urartu. Next base: position 69,358,357 of record NC_053022.1, on the reverse strand, counting down.
TGAGTACTAATATTTCAAAGTCCAGGAAAATAACCTGTCTTGACAGTATCAAGATCCTCAAGCCATGAAACATAATGACTTATCTCCTCATAGTTTAGTTCAGCCCCGGGACAATAGTAGGTGATGTCTACCAAGCACCGGACATGTTTGCTCGAATGGAAATAAGTTGTCAATAGAAATTAGTTATCAAATATTTTTAAATAAACAATATAAATTACTTAATAACATGGTTGAGAAACTCACATAATGGTATAACTGGAGGCGTCTGCACATCGACCCAGATGTCGATATTACCTTCAATTTCATCTTACAGACGAATATCAAAGGTGATAAGCATATTTGGCTCAAATGCATAAGCCTTGCATAGTGCTGTCCAATTTTTGCATTCAAAATAGGAGTAGGTGTATGCATTGTATAATTTTATCGCAAAAGTATAACCATGCTCGGTCCTCAAGTGAACTCTCTTTACCCCCATACTTTCCATAGTACTGAAACCAATCTTATCCAAGACATACATTCTTGCATGGCAGGGGATACACTAGTAGAATTGTAGAAAATTAAAATTATAAGTTGAAGAAAAAGAAGCATAAATCATGCTTAATTACGAAAAAATACTTGTCATTGTGACTTACTGTATCCACTTCGAAGGTCTCATCCAGCATGATGCTGAAGCGCCTACCACCAACTAGGCGAGGCCTGTCACACAGGATGCGCTCGTCTTCGCAGTATTCGCACATAACGAATTCCCTTCCATCGTCAGACATTTCCTATGTTCATAGTTGAAACATTAACTGAAAATCGATCAAAGGCAACTACCAGGAAACTCAACACACAAATCACTATTACTAAATATGCAACGAGTTGACTTTAGGTCTGTCGAGTCTTCCTAAACTCTCATCTCACGTATATGGTGGGTACTCCCTCTCTGATATTGCGAGCATCGGTGATGGTTGCTACTCCTCCTTTCCCTAGTGCATTACAAATATCTAGCACAAGGAAAATAAGGAGAAGCGACGCCCATGACAACAGTCGGCATTCTTCTTCTCTCATATATGGTGGACACTCCCTCACTGATTTTTCGACCGTCGATGATGGTCGCTACTCCTTCTTCCCCTAGTGCATAACACAGGTCTAGCACAAAAAGAAGGAGAAACGACCCCCACGACGACAGTCGGCATTCTTCTTCTCTCATATATGGTGGAGACTCTCCCTCACAGATTTTTTGACTATCATGTATGGAGCCCTGACAGACTTAAAGTCAACTCGAAATGTCATTTAATTCTCTTTCTAGCAAATCCAGGGCACTCAATATTTCCTACATATTCTAGCACAAGTCATGCTTAAATTCACGGAAAAATCCGGCATGACCTTTGCTAAAATAGGACATATCGAGCGCGTGAAATTTGCCGGAACGGAAATGAATCAACACTCCGGCCTGAAATATTCTTTAATCAAGGGCCTGTTTTGAAACACAATTTGCGTATTGAAATCCTTGGGGATCCTCCTCCACCCAAGGGTGATCCCGTGTTTGAGCTTAAACAATTACCTGATACTTTGAAATATGCGTATCTTGATGAAAAGAAGATATATCCTGTTATTATTAGTGCTAACCTTTCAGAGCATGAAGAATGGAGATGATTGAAAACTCTGAAGAAGCACCGTACTACTATTGGATATACTCTTGATGATCTTAAGGGCATTAGTGTCACTCTATGTTAGCACAAAATTAATATGGAGCCTGATGCTAAACCAGTTGTTGATCACCAACGATGGTTAAATCCAAAAATAAAAGAAGTGGTAGGAAATGAAATACTAAAGCTTCTGGAGGTAGGTATAATTTATCCTATTGCTGATAGTAGATGGGTAAGTCCCATTCATTGTGTTCCTAAGAAGGGAGGTATTACTATCGTTCCTAATGATAAGAATGAATTGATCCCACAAAGAATTGTTACAGGTTATAGAATGGTAATTGATTTTCGCAAATTGAACAAAGATACCAGAAAAGATCATTACCCTCTACCTTTTATTGATCAAATGCTAGAAAGATTGTCCAAACATACACATTTTTGCTTTCTAGATGGTTATTCTGGGTTCTCTCAAATACCTGTGTCAAAAGAGGATCAAGAAAATACCACTTTTACTTGCCCTTTCGGTACTTGCTTATAGACGTATGCCTTTTGGTTTATACAATGCACTTGCTACCTTTCAAAGATGTATGACTGCTATATTCTCTGACTTTTGTGAAAGGATTGTTGAGGTTTTCATGGATGATCTATCCGTTTACGGAACTTCTTTTGATGATTGCTAAGCAACCTTGATTGAGCTTTGTAGAGATGTGAAGAAACTAATCTTGTCTTGAATTGGGAGAAGTGTCACTTTATGGTTAATGAAGGTATTGTCTTGGGGTAAAAATTTCTGAAAGAGGTATTGAAGTTGATAAAGCTAAAGTATATGCTATTGAAAAGATGCCGTGTCCTAAAGATTACAAAGATATAGGAAGTTCCTTGGTCATGCTGGTTTCCATAGGAGGTTTATTAAAGACTTCTCTAAAATTTCCAGGCCTCTTACTAATCTCTTGCAAAAAGATGTTCCTTTTGTTTTTGATGATGATTGTGTAGAAGCATTTGAAATACTTAAGAAAGCCTTGATTTCTGCACCTATTGTTCGACCACCTGATTGGAATTTACCCTTTGAAATTATGTGTGATGCTAGTGATTATGCAGTTGGTGCTATTCTAGGGCAAAGAGTTGATAAGAAGTTGAATGTTATTCATTATGCTAGTAAGACTGTAGACAGAGCCCAGAGAAACTATGCTACTACTAAAAAAGAATTCTTAGAAGTTGTTTTTGCTTGTGATAAGTTCAGATCTTATATGTTGATTCCAAAGTAACTGTTCACACTAATCATGCTACTATTAAATATCTTATGGAAAAGAAAGATGCTAAACCTAGACTTATTAGATGGGTTCTCTTGCTACAAGAATTTTATTTGCATATTATTGATAGAAAGGGAGCTGAGAACCCCGTTGCAGACAACTTGTCTAGGTTAGAAAATGTTCTTGATAACCCACTCCCTATTGATGATAGCTTTCCTGATGAGCAATTAGTTGTCATAAATTCTTCTCGTAATACTCCATGGTATGTGCTACCTCTTGAGCACTATGTTGGATTTCCTTGAAGAGGAAAGGATGATGCAGCAAAGTAGCATAAGTATTTCCCTCAGTTTTTGAGAACCAAGGTATCAACCCAGTAGGAGGCTACGCGTGAGTCCCTCATACCTGCACAAAACAAATAGCTCCTCGCAACCAATGCGATAAGGGGTTGTCAATCCCTTCACGGTCACTTACGAGAGTGAGATCTGATAGATATGATAAGATAATATTTTTGGTATTTTTGTGATAAAGATGCAAAGTAAAATAAAAGAAAAGTAAAAAGCAAAGCAAATAAATAAGTATTGGAAGATTAATATGATGAAGATAGACCCGGGGCCATAGGTTTCACTAGTGGCTTCTCTCAAGAGCATAAGTATTTTACGGTGGGTGAACGAATTACTGTTGAGCAATTGATAGAATTGAGCATAGTTATGAGAGTATCTAGTTATGATCATGTATATAGGCATCACGTCCGAGACAAGTATACCGACTCCTGCCTGCATCTACTACTATTACTCTACTCATCGACCGCTATCCAGCATGCATCTAGAGTATTAAGTTCATGGAAACAGAGTAACGCCTTAAGCAAGATGACATGATGTAGAGGGACAAATTCATGCAATATGATAAAAAACCCATCTTGTTATCCTCGATGGCAACAATACAATACATGCCTTGCTGCCCCTACTGTCACTGGGAAAGGACACCGCAAGATTGAACCCAAAGCTAAGCACTTCTCCCATTGCAAGAAAGATCAATCTAGTAGGCCAAACCAAACTGATAATTCTAAGAGACTTGCAAAGATAACCAATCATACATAAAAGAATTCAGAGAAGATTCAAATATTGTTCATAGATAATCTTGATCATAAACCCACAATTCATCGGTCTCAACAAACACACCACAAAAAGAAGATTACATCGAATAGATCTCCACAAGAGAGGGGGAGAACTTTGTATTGAGATCCAAAAAGAGAGAAGAAGCCATCTAGCTAATAACTATGGACCCGAAGGTCTGAGGTAAACTACACACACTTCATCGGAGAGGCTATGGTGTTGATGTAGAAGCCCTCCGTGATGGATGCCCCCTCCGGCGGAGCTCCAGAACATGCCCCAAGATGGGATCTCGTGGATACAGAAAGTTGCGGCGGTGGAATTAGGTTTTTGGCTCCGTATATGATCGTTTGGGGGTATGTAGGTATATATAGGAGGAAGGAGTACGTCGGTGGAGCAACAGGGGGCCCACGAGGGTGGAGGGCGCGCCTGGGGGGGTAGGCGCGCCCCCTACCTCGTGGCCTCCTCCTTTGTTTCTTGACGTAGGGTCTAAGTCTCCTGGATCATGTTCGTTTCGAAAATCACGTTCCCGAAGGTCTCATTCCTTTTGGACTCCGTTTGATATTCCTTTTCTTCAAAACCCTAAAATAGGCAAAAAAACAGCAATTCTGGGCTGGGCCTCCGGTTAATAGGTTAATCCCAAAAATAATATAAAATTGGATAATAAAGCCCAATAATGTCCAAAATAGTAGATAATATAGCATGGAGCAATCAAAAATTATAGATACGTTGGAGACGTATCAAGCATCCCCAAGCTTAATTACTTCTCGTCCTCGAGTAGGTAAATGATAAAAAGGATATTTTTTTATGTGGAGTGCTACTGGGCATAATTTCAATGTAATTCTTCTTAATTGTGGTATGCATATTCAGATCCGAAAGATTCAAGATAAAAGTTCATATTGAGATAAAAATAGTAATACTTCAAGCATACTAACTAAGAAATTATGTCTTCTCAAAATAGCATGGCCAAAGAAAGTTTATCCCTACAAAATCATATAGTTAAGTCATGCTCCGTTTTCGTCACACAAGAATGCTCTCATCATGCACAACCCCGATGACAAGCTAAGCAATTGTTTCATACTTTAGTAACCTCAAACCTATAAACTTTCACGCAATATATGAGCGCGAGCCATGGACATAGCACTCTGGGTGGAATATAATATGATGATGGGGGTTATGTGGAGAAGAGAAAAAAGGAGATAGTCTCACATCAACGAGGCTAATCAATGGGCTATGGAGATGCCCATCGATTGATGTTAATGCAAGGAGTAGGGATTGCCATGCAACGGATGCACTAGAGCTATAAATGTATGAAAGCTCAACAAAAGAAACTAAGTGGGTGTGCATCCAACTTGCTTTCTCATGAAGACCCAGGGCACTTGAGGAAGCCCATTATTGGAATATACAAGCCAAGTTCTATAACGAAAAATTCCCACTAGTATATGAAAGTGACAAAACAAGAGACTCTCTATCATGAAGATTATGGTGCTACTTTGAAGCACAAGTGTGGCAAAGGATAGTAGCATTGTCCCTTCTCTCTTTTTCTCTCATTTTCTTTGGGCCTTCTCTTTTTTATGGCCTTTCTCTTTTTTATATATATTCCTCACTTGGGACAATGCTCTAGAAAATGATGATCATCACACTTCTATTTATTTACAACTCAATGATTACAACTCGATACTAGAACAAAGGACAACTCTATATGAATGCCTCCGGCGGTGTACAATGCTCTAGAAAATGATGATCATCACACTTTTATGCAATGAACCAAGAGTGACATGTATGAAATAATTATGAACAGTGGCCTTGCCACAAATACTATGTCAACTACATGATCATGCTAAGCAATATGACAATGATGAATGTGTCATGATAAACGGAATGGTGGAAAGTTGCATGGCAATATATCTCGGAATGGCTATGGAAATGCCATAATAGGTAGGTATGGTGGCTCTTTTGAGGAAGATATAAGGAGGTTTATGTGTGAAAGAGCGTATCATATCACAGGGTTTCGATGCACCGACGAAGTTTGCACCAATTCTCAATGTGAGAAAGGGCAATGCATGGTACCGAAGAGGCTAGCAATGATGGAAGGGTGAGAGTGCGTATAATCCATGGACTCAACATTAGTCATAAAGAACTCACATACTTATTGCAAAAATCTACAAGTCATCAAAAACCAAGCACTACGCGCATGCTCCTAGGGGGATAGATTGGTAGGAAAAGACCATCGCTCGTCCCCGACCGCCACCCATAAGGAGGACAATCAAAGAACACCTCATGTTTCAAATTTGTTACACAATGTTTACCATACGTGCATGCTACGGGACTTGCAAACTTAAACACATGCATTTCTCAAATTCACAACTACTCAACTAGCACAACTTTGATATTATTACCTCCATATCTCAAAACAATCATCAAGCATCAAACTTCTCTTAGTATTCACCCCACTCATAAGAAAGTTTCGTTTTGGTGAGAAAGCAAAAGAGATGTGATTTCAGCTTTCTCGTTAATGTGGTGCCCAAAAATAGTTTTCATCGTCTCATAGGTATCTATGGGGTCCCCTTCAAGAAAACCCTCTTCAAAAATAGAATCTAAAACTTGTTTGAACGAAGCGGGCAGCCCAACATAAAAGCTTTTTCAGTAAACCTCAATTTGATATTGGGGTACATAGCTAGCCTGGATTCTTAACAGCCTATCCCAAGCATCTTTCAAAGATTCATCGAGTAAATAACGAAAAATTCTAGAATCATCTTCATCAAAATTACTAAGGTTCTCATTGATAACTCCGGCAAGTTTTTCCATAGCATTCCAATTAATGAGTTTAGATAAGATAGCCGGATTGTCTAAAGCACTAGAACTAGGGAGAGAACCCCCAATTCTTTTTGGTTCCGACATGGCGAGGGAAAAGTGGGCGAAAGGAGGCAAATAGAGAAAGAGAGGGAGGATAGAGAGAGAGAGGGCGAATAAAACGACAAGGGTGAAGTGAGGGAGAGGAAAACAATAGGCAAATGGCAAATAATGTAATGCGGGAGATAAGGGTATGTGATGGGTACTTGGTATGTTGACTTTTGCATAGACTCCGTGGCAATGGCGCCAGAAATCTTCTTGCTGCCTCTTGAGTACTGCGTTGGATTTCCTTGAAGAGGAAAGGATGATGCAGCAAAGTAGCGTAAGTATTTCCCTCAGTTATTGAGAACCAAGGTATCAATCCAGTAGGAGGCTACGCGCGAGTCCCTCGTACCTGCACAAAATAGATAGCTCCTCGCAACCAACGCGATAAGGGGTTGTGAATCCCTTCACGGTCACTTAAGAGAGTGAGATCTGATAGATATGATAAGATAATATTTTTGGTATTTTTGTGATAAAGATGCAAAGTAAAATAAAAGAAAAGTAAAAAGCAAAGTAAATAAATAAGTATTGGAAGATTAATATGATGAAGATAGACCCGGGGGCCATAGGTTTCACTAGTGGCTTCTCTCAAGAGCATAAGTATTTTACGGTGGGTGAACGAATTACTGTTGAGCAATTGACAGAATTGAGCATAGTTATGAGAGTATCTAGTTATGATCATGTATATAGGCATCACGTCCGAGACAAGTATACCGACTCCTGCCTGCATCTACTACTATTACTCCACTCATCGACCGCTATCCAGCATGCATCTAGAGTATTAAGTTCATGGAAACAGAGTAACGCCTTAAGCAAGATGACATGATGTAGAGGGATAAATTCATGCAATATGATAAAAACCCCATCTTGTTATCCTCGATGGCAACAATACAATACGTGCCTTGCTGCCCCTACTGTCACTGGGACAGGACACCGCAAGATTGAACCCAAAGCTAAGCACTTCTCCCATTGCAAGAAAGATCAATCTAGTAGTCCAAACCAAACTGATAATTCGAAGAGACTTGCAAAGATAACCAATCATACATAAAAGAATTCAGAGAAGATTCAAATATTGTTGATAGATAATCTTGATCATAAACCCACAATTCATCGGTCTCAACAAACACACTGCAAAAAGAAGATTACAACGAATAGATCTCCACAAGAGAGGGGGAGAACTTTGTATTGAAATCCAAAAAGAGAGAAGAAGCCATCTAGCTAATAACTATGGACCCGAAGGTCTGAGGTAAACTACTCACACTTCATCGGAGTGGCTATGGTGTTGATGTAGAAGCCCTCCGTGATGGATGCCCCCTCCGGCGGAGTTTTGGAACAGGACCCAAGATGGGATCTCATGGATACAGAAAGTTGCGGCGGTGGAATTAGGTTTTTGGCTCCGTATATGATCGTTTGGGGGTACATAGGTATATATAGGAGGAAGGAGTACGTCGGTGGAGCAACAGGGGGCCCACGAGGGTGGAGGGCGCACCTGGGGGGGGGTAGGCGCACCCCCTACCTCGTGGCCTCCTCCTTTGTTTCTTGACGTAGGGTCCAAGTCTACTGGATCATGTTTGTTCCGAAAATCACATTCCCGAAGGTTTCATTCCGTTTGGACTCCGTTTGATATTCCTTTTCTTCGAAACCCTAAAATAGGCAAAAAAACAGCAATTCTGGGCTAGGCCTCCGGTTAATCGGTTAGTCCCAAAAATAATATAAAAGTGGATAATAAAGCCCAATAATGTCCAAAACAGTAGATAATATAGCATGGAGCAATCAAAAATTATAGATACGTTGGAGACGTATCAGTATGCTGATTATGTTAATTACATTGTTGCTAAATTTATACCACCTAGTTTCACATACGAGCAAAAGAAAAGGTTTTTCTATGATTTAAGACATTACTTTTGGGATGACCCACACCTTTATAAAGAAGGAGTAGATGGTGTTATTAGACGTTATGTACCTGAGCATGAACAAGAACAGATCCTATGCAAGTGCCAATCCGAGGCCTACGGAGGACACCATGTTGGAGATAGAACTGCACACAAGGTATTGTAGTCTGGTTTTTATTGTCCTACTCTCTTCAAGGAGGCTTGTAAGTATGTCTTGTCTTGTGATGAATGCCAGATAACTGGCAATATTAGTACACGTCAGGAAATGCCTATGAATTATCCACTTGTTATTGAACCATTTGATGTTTGTGGCTTTGATTATATGGGACCTTTTCCTTCTTCTAATGGGTATACACATATTTTAGTTGTTGTTGATTATGTTACTAAGTGGGTAGAAGCTATTCCAACAAGTAGTGCTGATCATAACACTTCTACTCAGATGCTTAAAGAAGTTATTTTCCAAGGTTTGGAGTCCCTAGATATTTGATGACTGATGGTGGTTCACATTTTATTCATGGTGATTTCTATAAATTGCTTGCTAAGTATGATGTTAATCATAGAATTGCATCTCCTTATCACCCTCAGTTTAGTGGTCATGTAGAATTGAGTAATAGAGAAATTAAATTGATCTTGCAAAAGACTGTCAATAGATCTAGAAAAACTGGTCTAAGAAACTTGATGATGCATTATGGGCTTACAGGACTGCTTATAAGAACCCTATGGGTATGTCTCTGAATAAAATGGTTTATGGAAAGGCATGTCACTTACCTCTTGAACTAGAGCATAAAGGTTATTGGACGATCAAAGAGCTCAACTACGATTTCAAACTTGCCGGTGAGAAGAGGTTATTTGACATAAGCTCGCTTGATGAATGGAGAACCCAAGCCTATGAGAATGCCAAGTTGTTTAAAGCAAAAGTTAAAATATGGCATGACAAAAGAATACAAAAGCGTGAGTTTAATGTAGGTGATCATGTTTCACTATATGATAACCCACACGTATAGGGGATCGCAACAGCTTTCGAGGGTAGAGTATTCAACCCAAATTTATTGATTCGACACAAGGGGAGCCAAACAATATTCTCAAGTATTAGCAACTGAGTTGTCAATTCAACCACACCTGGAAACTTAGTATCTACAGCAAAGTGTTTAGTAGCAAAGTGATATGATAGTGGTGGTAACGGTAACAAAAGAGTAATGAAAGCAAAGCAATATTTTTGGTATTTTGTAGTGATTGTAACAATAGCAACGAGAAAGTAAATAAGCGTAAACCAGTATATGGAAAGCTCGTAGGCATCGGATCAGTGATGGATAATTATGCCGGATGCGGTTCATCATGTAACAGTCATCACATAGGGTGACACAGAACTAGCTCCAATTCATCAATGTAATGTAGGCATGTATTCCGAATATAGTCATACATGCTTATGGAAAAGAACTTGCATGACATCTTTTGTCCTACCCTCCTGTGGCAGCGGGGTCCTAATGGAAACTAAGGGATATTAAGGCCTCCTTTTAATAGAGAACCGGAACAAAGCATTAGCACATAGTGAATACATGAACTCCTCAAACTATGGTCATCACCAGGAGTGGTCCCGATTATTATCACTTCAGGGTTGCCGGATCATAACACATAATAGGTGACTATAGACTTGCAAGATAGGATCAAGAACTCACATATATTCATGAAAACATAATAGGTTCAAATCTGAAATCATGGCACTCGGGCCCTATTGACAAGCATTAAGCATAGCAAAGTCATAGCAACATCAATCTCAGAACATAGTGGATACTAGGGATCAAACCCTAACAAAACTAACTCGATTACATGATAAATCTCATCCAACCCATCACCGTCCAGCAAGCCTACGATGGAATTACTCACGCATGGCGGTGAGCATCATGAAATTGGTGATGGAGGATGGTTGATGATGACGACGGCGACGAATCCCCCTCTTCGGAGCCCCGAACGGACTCCAGATCAGCCCTCCCGAGAGGTTTTAGGGCTTGGTGGCAGCTCCGTATCGTAAAACGCGATGATTTCTTCTTCTTCTTTATTTTTTTCTCCCCGAAAGCAAATATATAGAGTTGGAGTTGGAGTCAGAAGGTCTCCAGGGGGCCCACGAGGTAGGGGGGGCGCGCCCTAGGGGGGGCACCCTCGTGGATAGGGTGTGGGCCCCCTGGTCTTCATCTTTGGCGAGGATTTTTTATTATTTATTGTAAGATATTCCGTGGAGTTTCAGGTCATTCCAAGAACTTTTGTTTTCTCCACATAAAACAACATCATGGCAATTCTGCTTAAAACAGCGTCAGTCCGGGTTAGTTCCATTCAAATCATACAAGTTAGAGTCGAAAACAAGGGCAAAAGTGTTTGGAAAAGTAGATACGACGGAGACGTACCAACTCCCCCAAGCTTAAACCCTTGCTTGTCCTCAAGCAATTCAGTTGACAAACTGAAAGAAATAAAGAAAAACTTTTACAAACTCTGTTTGCTCTTGTTGTTGTAAATATGTCAAGCCAGCATTCAAGTTTTCAACAAAGATTATAACTAACCACATTTGCAATAATTCTCAGGTCTCATGATTACCCATATCAATAGCATAATCAACTAGCAAGCCATAATAATAAATCTCGGATGACAACACTTTCTCAAAACAATCATAATATGATATAACAAGATGGTATCTCGCTAGCCCTTTCTGAGACTGCAAAACATAAATGCAGAGCACCTTTAAAGATCAAGGACTGACTAGACATTGTAATTCATGGTAAAAGAGATCCAATCATAGTCACACCCACTATAAATTAACAGTGATGAATGCAAATGACAGCTGCGCTCTCCAGCTAGTGCTTTTAATAAGAGGGTGATGACTCAACATAAAAGTAAATAGATAGGCCCTTAGCAGAGGGAAGCAGGGATTTGTAGAGGTGCCAGAGCTCTGTTTTGAAATAGAGATAATCAATATTTTGAGCGGTATACTTTCATTGTCAACATAGCAACTAAGAGATGGTGATATCTTCCATGCTACACACATTCTAGGCGGTTCCCAAACAGAATGGTAAAGTTTATACTCCCCCTCCACCAACAAGCATCAATCCATGGCTTGCTCGAAACAACGAGTGCCTCCAACATACATCAGGTCCCAGGGGGAGTTTTGTTTGCAATTAATTTTGATTTAGTTTGCATAAAGCATGGGACTGGGCATCCCGGTGACCAGCCATTTTTTCGTGAGTGAGGAGCGGAGTCCACTCCTCTTGAGAATAACCCGCCTAACATGGAAGATAAGGGCAGCCTTGGTTGATACATGAGCTATTCGAGCATACAAAACAGAATGTTTATTTGAAGGTTTAGAGTTTGGCACATACAAATTTACTTGGAACGGCAGGTAGATACCGCATATAGGAAGGTATAGTGGACTCATCTGGAATAACTTTGGGGTTTAAGGGATTGGATGCACAAGCAGTATTCCCGCTTAGTACAGGTGAAGGCTAGCAAAAGAGTGGGAAGCGACCGACTAGAGAGAGACAATAGCCATGTACATGCATTAAAATTAATAAACATTGGATGCAAGCATGAGTAGGATATAATCCACCATGAACATAAATATCGTGAAGGCTATGCTGATTTGTTTCAACTACATGCGTGAACATGTGCCAAGTCAAGTCACTTAAATCATTCAAAGGAGGATACCACCCCATCATACCACATCATAACCATCTCAAGCATGTTGGCACGCAAGGTAAACCATTATAACTCATAGCTAATCAAGCATGGCACAAGCAACTATGATCTCTAATTGTCATTGCAAACATGTTTATTCATAACAAGCTGAATCAAGAACGATGAACTTGTCATATTTACAAAACAAAAGAGGTCGAGTTCATACCAGCTTTTCTCATCCAGTCAGTCCATCATATATCATCATAATTACCTTTCACTTCCACGACCGAACGATGTGTATAATAATAAGGGTGCACGTGCATTGGACTAAGCTGGAATCTGCGAGCATTCAATAAATAGGAGAAGACAAAGCAATATGGACTCTTGGTTAAATCGACAATACTGCATATAAGAGCCACTTCAACAATTTAATCATGGTCTTCTCCTACTGACCCCAAAGAAAAGAAAAGAAATAAAACTATTTACACGGGAAAGCTCCCAACAAGCAAAAAGAAGAACGGGAAATATTTTTGGGTTTTCTTTTTAATTACTACTACAACAGAAAAGTAAACTACTACTATTTTTTTGGTTTTTCTTAAGGTTTAACAAACACACAAGAAGAAAGAAGGAAAAAGAAAATAAACTAGCATGGATATTATAGTGAAAGAGTATGATCACCGACATCTAGCAGTGAGTGTGTGTGAACATAAATGTAATGTCAGTGAGAAATACGTACTCCCCCAAGCTTAGGCTTTTGGCCTAAGTTGGTTTATTGCCAGGGATAGCCTGGCGGATACCCGTAGGTGTAGTTGGGGTCGTACTGCGATGAAGAATAGTTGGGGTTGTACTATGATGCAGCGGCTATCGCCTCCTGAGCTGCAGCGTGGAGTCGGGCATCCTCCGCTCTCCTCTCGTACTCATCTGCCTCCTCTCTGGTATATCTTCCGTTTGCCTAGTAATCAAAGAAGGCAGGAGCAGGGAGAGTAATACGGACAACATGTCGTTTGTTAAAGATTAATCGATACTGGGGAGGTGGCTTAGTCCTCTCAACAAACTGGTGAGAAACCATAGAATCAAAATCTAAATAAGCAGGAGGCAACTCCATGTCTCCTTCACGAACGTCTATATCAAGAAATTTAGCTAAGCGGGTTGCATAAATTCCTCCAAAGAAATCTCCATTATATCTATTATGATGCAACCTACGAGCTACAATGGCTCCCATATGATAAGATTGGTCTCCTGACACAACACTCCTGAGAATGCTAAGGTCAGGGACACACATGTGACATGCTTCATCCTTAGCATTTATGCACCTACCTATGAAGAGAGCAAAATAATGTATAGCAGGAAAGTGAATGCTCCCTATGGTAGCTTGCGTTATATCTCTAGATTCCCCTACAGTTATACTAGCAAGAAAGTTTCTAAATTTTGATTTAGGGGGATCCCTAACACTACCCCATTGTGGAAGTTTGCAAGCAAAAGTGAAATCCTCTAAGTCTATGGTATAAGATTTGCCATAAAGATCAAACATGACTGAAGGAGAATTACGCGAAGATGAATACTCAAACCTCCTCACAAAGGAGCTTGTGAGATCATGATACTGGGGGCATTTGTCTGCCTCAAAGTCCTCAAGACCGGCATTACGTAAATATGCGTTAAATTCTTCTTTAATTCCTGCATGATCCATAAAGTTTTCCGACGGCCATTCGCAAGGCTGCACTAGAGCGTCTCTTGGTGGTTCCTCGTCCGCATAGCAAGCCTGGGTCCTTGCTTCTTAGAAGAACCACCTTGGAACATCTTCCTAAGCATATTGCTTTTCTCTGAAAATTTTCAGAAATTTTTAGTAACTTCAAACAAAAGTGAACTAACTTCAATAAAACTGATAGCAACTACTCCTACAAGTGCCTAGAGCCTATATCAAGCATTAGAACTACTTGGAACCATATTAATTTGACATGCAAGCTCAAGAACATGGTCACCTATGCAGCACAAATTTGCAAAGAATAAAGCACTAGAACAAAAACTAATTGGACCAATGGAGGAGTCACATACCAAGGAACAATCTCCCCAAGCAGTTTTGCAAGAGGTGCTTTGAGCAAGGAGATCGAAAATTACAACAAAGAGGGCCGAAACTCGTGCTTGAGTTGGTTTTTCGTGTTTGTGGGAGGAAGAAGAAAAGTATGGGTGTAGGAATAAGTGGAGGAGGGCCACCGTGGGCCCACGAGGCAGGGGGGCGCGCCCTCCACCCTCGTGGCCAGGTGGTAGCTCCCCCCACGGTAATTTTTGCACCATAAATCCTCAAATATTCCCGAAAAAATCATATTAAATTGGCATGCCATTCTAAGGACTTTTATTTTTGGGATATTTTTATATTGCATGGATAAATCAGGAAACAGACAGAAAAATACTATTTTTACTTTATTTCAACTAAATAACATAAAGTATAGAGAGGATACAGAAGATTGTGCTTTTAGTTTCATCCATCTCATGCTCATCAAAAGGAATCCACTAACAAGGTTGATCAAGTCTTGTTAACAAACTCATTCCGATTAACATGAAACCGGAGAAATTTCGAATAACACTAGGTTACCTCAATGGGGATATGCACATCCCCAATAATAAGAATATCATATTTCTTCTTGACAGTAGGAAGAGGAAATTCAAAACCTCCAAATATAATCGATGGAATTTTTCTGATAGAATTGATACTATGAACTTGAGGTTGTTTCCTCGGAAAGTGTACCGTATGCTCATTACCATTAACATGAAAAGTGACATTGCCTTTGTTGCAATCAATAATAGCCCCTGCAGTATTGAGAAAAGGTCTTCCAAGAATAATAGACATACTATTGTCCTCGGGAATATCAAGAATAACAAAGTCCGTTAAAATAGTAACGTTTGCAACAACAACAGGCACATCCTCACAAATACCGACAGGTATAGCAGTTGATTTATCAGCCATTTGCAAAGATATTTCAGTAGGTGTCAACTTATTCAAGTCAAGTCTACGATATAAAGAGAGAGGCATAACACTAACACCGGCTCCAAGATCACATAAATCAGTTTTAACATAGTTTCTTTTAATGGAGCATGGTATAGTAGGTACTCCTGGATCTCCAAGTTTCTTTGGAATTCCACCCTTAAAAGTATAATTAGCAAGCATGGTGGAAATTTCAGCTTCTGGTATCTTTCTTTTATTTGTAACAATATCTTTCATGTACTTAGCATAAGGATTCATTTTGAGCATATCAGTCAATCACATACGCAAAAAGATAGGTCTAATCATTTTAGCAAAGCGCTCAAAATCCTCATCATCCTTTTTCTTGGATGGTTTTGGAGGAAAAGGCATGGGTTTCTAAACCCAAGGTTCTCTTTCTTTACCATGTTTCCTAGCAACAAAGTCTCTCTTATCATAACGTTGATTCTTTGATTGTGGGTTATCAAGATCAACAACAGGTTCAGTTTCTACACCATTATCATTACTAGGTTGAGCATCCTCATGAGCATCATCATTAATATTTTCATTAGGTTCATGTTCATTGCCATATTGTGTTTCAGCATCAGACATAGAGATATCATTTGGATTATCAGGTGGTTCAGCAATAGGTTCACTAGAAGTTTGCACAGTTCTATCATTTTTCTTTTTCTTCTTTTTAGAAGAACTAGGTGCATCAATATTATTTCTCTGAGAATCTTGCTCAATTCTCTTAGGGTGGCCTTCAGGACACAAAGGTTCCTGAGTCATTCTACCAGTTCTAGTAGCCACTCTAACAGCATAATCATTTTTCTTACTGTTCATCTCATCGAGCAATTCTTTTTGAGCTTTAAGTACTTGTTCTACTTGAGTGGTAACAATAGAAGCATGTTTTCTAACAAGTTTAAGTTCACATCCAATATTAGCCATATAATCACCCAAGTATTTAATCATATCGGAATCGCATTTCAATTGTCTACCAAAATAGGCATTGAAGTCTTCTTGCTTAAACATAAAGTTATCAAACTCATCCAAGCACTGACTAGCCATTTTAGTAGGAGGGATTTCAGCTTTATCATATCTAGAGAGAGAATTTACCTTTACTACCTGTGTCGGGTTATCGAGGTCTGGAGGTTCTTCAATAGGTAATGGATCAAGATCATATGTTTCTTCGACAGGCGGTAAATTAAGACCATGTATTTCTTCAATAGGAGGTAAATTCTTAACATCTTCAGCTTTAATACCTTTTTCTTTCATAGATTTCTTTTCCTCTTGCATATCTTCGGGACTGAGAAATAGAACACCTCTCTTCTTCAGAGTTGGTTTAGGAATAGGATCATTAATTGGAGCAGGAACTGGCTCAAGAGGTGCCCAATTATTTTCATTTGTCAACATATTATTCAATAAGATTTCAGCTTCATCCAGTGTTCTTTCCCTGAAAAGAGAACCAGCACAACTATCCAGGTAATCTCTGGAAGCATCGATTAGTCCATTATAAAAGATATCAAGTATTTCATTTTTCTTAAGAGGATGATCAGGCAAAGCATTAAGTAACTTGAGAAGCCTCCCCCAAGCATGTGGGAGACTCTCTTCTTTAATTTGGACAAAGTTGTATATTTCCTTTAAAGCAGCTTGTTTCTTATGAGCAGGGAAATATTTAGCAGAGAAGTAATAAATCATATCCTGGGGACTACGCACACAACCAGGATCAAGAGAATTAAACCATATCTTAGCATCGCCCTTTAATGAGAACGGAAATATTTTGAGGATATAAAGTAGCAAGATCTCTCATCATTAGTGAACAGGGTGGCTATATCATTTAATTTAGTAAGATGTGCCGCAACAGTTTCAGATTCATAGCCATGAAAAGGATCAGATTCAACCAAAGTAATTATATCAGGATCAACAGAGAACTCATAATCCTTATCGGGAACACAGATAGGTGAAGTAGCAAAAGCAGGGTCAGGCCTCATTTTATCTTTAAGAGATTCTTTGTTCCATTTAATTAATAGCCTTTTAAGTTCATGGCGATCTCTGCAAGCTAAAATAGCAGCAGAAGATTCCATATAAAAAACATAACCCTCAGGAATAATAGGCCTATCTTCATCATCACTTTCCTCAGTATAATCAGATTCAATAATTTCTTTCTCTCTAGCCCTAGCAATTTGTTCATCAAGAAATTTGCTAAGGGGCATAGTAGTATCAAGCATAGAAGTAGTTTCATCATAAGTATCATGCATAGCAGAAGTGGCATCATCAATAACATGCGACATATCAGAACGAATAGCAGAAGCAGGTTTAGGTGTCGCAAGCTTACTCATAACAGAAGGTGAATCAAGTGTAGAGTTAGATGGCAGTTCCTTACCTCCCCTCGTAGTTGAGGGATAAATTGTTGTCTTAGCGTCTTTCAAGTTCTTCATAGTGTCCAGCAGATATAAGTCCCAAGTGACTCAAAGAATAGAGCTATGCTCCCCGGCAACGGCGCCAGAAAATAGTCTTGATAACCCACAAGTATAGGGGATCGCAACAGCTTTCGAGGGTAGAGTATTCAACCCAAATTTATTGATTCGACACAAGGGGAGCCAAAGAATATTCTCAAGTATTAGAAGCTGAGTTGTCAATTCAACCACACCTGGAAACTTAGTATCTGCAGAAAAGTGTTTAGTAGCAAAGTAATATGATAGTGGTGGTAACGGTAACAAAAGAGTAATGAAAGCAAAGAAATATTTTTGGTATTTTGTAGTGATTGTAACAATAGCAACGGGAAAGTACATAAGCGTAAACCATTATATGGAAAGCTCGTAGGCATCGGATCAGTGATGGATAATTATGCCGGATGCGGTTCATCATGTAACAGTCATAACATAGGGTGACACAGAACTAGCTCCAATTCATCAATGTAATGTAGGCATGTATTCTGAATATAGTCATACGTGCTTATGGAAAAGAACTGGCATGACATCTTTTGTCCTACCCTCCCGTGGTAGCGGGGTCCTAATGGAAACTAAGGGAAATTAAGGCCTCCTTTTAATAGAGAACCGGAACAAAGCATTAGCACATAGTGAATACATGAACTCCTCAAACTATGGTCATCACCGGGAGTGGTCCCGATTATTGTCACTTCGGGGTTGCCGGATCATAACACATAATAGGTGACTATAGACTTGCAAGATAGGATCAAGAACTCACATATATTCATGAAAACATAATAGGTTCAGATCTGAAATCATGGCACTCGAGCCCTAGTGACAAGTATTAAGCATAGCAAAGTCATAGCAACATCAATCTCAGAACATAGTGGATACTAGGGATCAAACTCTAACAAAACTAACTTGATTACATGATAAATCTCATCCAACCCATCACCGTCCAGCAAGCCTACAATGGAATTACTCATGCACGGCGGTGAGCATCATGAAATTTGTGATGGAGGATGGTTGATGATGACGACGGCGACGAATCCCCCTCTCTGGAGCCCCGAACGGACTCCAGATCAGCCCTCCCGAGAGGTTTTAGGGCTTGGCGGCGGCTCCGTATCATAAAACGCGATGATTTTTCTTCTTTATTTTTTTCTCCCCGAAAGCAAATATATATAAATGTTGAGAATAATATAATTAATACCATAACAGCAGAGGAGTACATAAGGGATACTTTCCAGAACTGCGAAAAGGAATAGGTATGTCGTACGGTAAGTAAACTGACTCCAAAACTGTTCTAATGGCAATTCTTCTCCGTTTTGTAATATTTAAAAATTTAGGAAAATTAAAACCAGTCCGAAGGGTGCACGAGGAGGCGGCAAGGTAGGAGGGCGGACCCTACCCCCTGGGCGCGCCCCCAACCTTGGGGCCACCTCGTGCGCCCTCCAGACTCCATTTTCTCTAACAATACTTCTTTTGGTTGGTAAAAATTCATTATATAATCTTGATACGTCTCCAATGTATCTATAATTTTTGATTGTTCCATGATATTATATTATCAGTTTTGGATGGTAATGGGCTTTATTTTACACTTTTATATTATTTTTGGGACTAACCTATTAACCCAAGGCCCAGTGCAAATTGTTTTTTTTGCCTATTTCAGTGTTTCGCAGAAAAGGAATATCAAAATGGAATCCAAATGGAATGAAACCTTTGGGGACGTGATTTTTGGAACAAATGTGATCCAGAGGACTTGTAGTGGACGTCAAGAAACAAACAAGGAGTCCACGAGGCAGGGGGTGCGCACTCCCCTCTCGTGGCTCAACCGACCTACTTCTTCCTCCTATATATACTCATATACCCTGAAAACATCCAGGAGCACCACGAAACCCTATTTCCACCGCCGCAACCTTCTGTACCCAAGAGATCCCATCTTGGGGCCTTTTCTGGAGCTCCGCCGGAGGGGGCATCGATCACGGAGGGCCTCTACATCAACTCCATGGCCCCTCCGATGATGTGTGAGTAGTTTACTTCAGACCTTCGGGTCCATAGTTATTAGCTAGATGGCTTCTTCTCTCTCTCTGAATCTCAATACAAAGTTCTGCTCGATCTTCTTGGAGATCTATTTGATGTAACTCTTTTTGCGGTGTGTTTGTCGAGATCCGATGAATTGTGGGTTTATGATCAAGTCTATCTATGAACAATATTTGATTATCTCTGAAATCTTTTATGTATGATTGGTTATCTTTGCAAGTCTCTTCGAATTATCAGTTTTGTTTGGCCTACTAGATTGATCTTTCTTGCAATGGGAGAAGTGCCTAGCTTTGGGTTCAATCTTGCGGTGCTCGATCCCAGTGACAGAAAGGGAAACGACACGTATTGTATTGTTGCCATCGAGGATAAAAAGATGGGGTTTATATCATATTGCTTGAGTTTATCCCTCTACATCATGTTATCTTACCTAATGCATTACTCTGTTCTTACGAACTTAATACTGTAGATGCATGTTGGATAGCGGTCGATGTGTGGAGTAATAGTAGTAGATGCAGGCAGGAGTCGGTCTACTTGTCACGGACGTGATGCCTATATACATGATCATGCCTAGATATTCCCCTAATTATTCCCTTTTCTATCAATTGCTCGACAGTAATTTGTTCACCCACCGTAATACTTATGCTATCTTGAGATAAGCCACTATTGAAACCTATGCCCCCCGGGTCTATTCTCCATCATATTAATCTTCCGTCAACAAGCTATTTCTATTACCTTTTATTTTGCAATCTTTACTTTTAATCTTTATCGTAAAAATACCAAAAATATTATTTTATCATCTCTATCAGATCTCACTCTCGTAAGTGACCGTGAAGGGATTGACAACCCCTTTATCGCATTGGTTGCTAGGTTCTTATTTGTTTGTGTAGGTACGAGGGACTTGCGTGTGGCCTCCTACTAGATTAATACCTTGGTTCTTGATAACCCACAAGTAAAGGTGATCGCAATAGTTTTTGATAAGTAAGAGTGTCGAACCCAACAAGGAGCTAAAGGCAGAACAAATATTCCCTCAAGTTCTATCGACCACCGATACAACTCTACGCACCCTTGATGTTCACTTTACCTAGAACTAGTATGAAACTAGAAGTAGTTTGTAGGTGTTGTTGGATAGGTTTGCAAGATAATAAAGAGCAAGTAATTAAAAGGTAGGGGGCTGTTTGTAAGTAAAGAAGCAATAAAGTAAATATAGCGAGTGTGGAAAAGTGGTGGTAGGAGTTGTGAAATTGCCCCTAAGCAATTGACTACTTTACTAGACCGATAGCAAGTATTACGTGGGAGAGGCCACTGCTAGCATGTCATCCCTTACTTGGAATTCTATGCACTTATGATTGGAACTATTAGCAAGCGTCCGCAACTACTAATGTTCATTAAGGTAAAACCCAACCATAGCATTAAGATATATTGGTCCCCCTTCAATCCCGTATGCATCAAGTTCTATGCTAGGTTGAAGCTTCTGTCACTCTTGCCCTCCAATACATAGTCCTATCAACATACAACTAACCCTATGGTGTGATCCACGTGTGCTCTCATATGATGGGCACCAAAGCACATCAACATAACCACAAGCAAATTAAATCAATCATAGCAATTCATCAACCACCGATAGGACAACGAAAATCTACTCCGACATCATAGGATGGCAACACATCATTGGATAATAATATGAAGCATAAAGCACCATATTCAAGTAGAGGGTACAGCGGGTTGCGGGAGAGTGGACCGCTGTAGATAGAGGGAGGAAGGTGATGGATATGTTGGTGAAGATGGCGGAGGTGTTGGAGTAGATCGCGGTGATGATGATGATGGCCACGGCTGTCGGAGTAAATGGCCATGGGTAGCCTAGCCGGCCTCCCCTGGCACTTCTGAAAAAGTTATGAGCCCGCCCGGCTCTCAAGAATCCAAGACATGGGGCCGCCTTCCCCTGGCCGGCTGCAGCCCAGGCCGGCTTTCGGAAGGCGGTCCGACTTTAGCCCTCCAGAGAAGGCCGACTACAAGAAGCCGGCTCCCCATAAAGCGGTCAGGACCGTACCCACAAAGTTTGCACCCACCTAACGGCGGTGCGACGGGTCGTGTCTACAGTAAAGCCTGTCACCCCTGGATCCCGGAGCACGCCTGGCACAGTGCGCCGTACGGGGTAGGCGTGACCCATCCGGCGCAGCGCTGTTGCCATGCTGACTCTGGCATCATCCACGGCGGGCCGCCAGCATGGCCCATCGACGGTGGGCCCCTTCGAGCAGAGAGACGCCCGAAGGCGGCCACGCCTCCAACTAGCCGGCCCAAGACAGAGCCGGCTCCCCGCAGACGGCTTGCCGCCTCCCTCGAAGAAGACGCCCCATTAAGGAGACAAGATGTGGTAAGGCTACAGCGATCGCCCGACAGGCGGCGGTACTGTAGCCGCGCTTACCACGATGAGGCTCACGTCAGCAAGATAAAGCCACAGTGACCAGCCGCCGACCAGGCCCTGGGCAGTGGGGCCTGCCTGTTGACCAAGGAGCTGGCAGCCGGCGGGACCCACCAGTCGGCGGGCCCCAGCAGCCGGCGCAGAAGCCGGCGAGCGCAATCACAGACGGCAGGGCCCCGCGCCCAGCCGGATTACCATTGTACCCCCGGGGGTAGGCCTATATAAACCCCCCGGGGCACCCACGCAAAGGGTTCGACCCCCTGCTAGTTCTAGACACCACACAAGGAGAAGAAGCAGGCTAGCCGAGCCCTTTCTTCCTCCTCCCCCCAAAAACAGCTCAAGGAGCGTTGTGTAGCTACTTGATTCATCGAGTGAGCATGCGGAGACTCCGCAGAGCAGCAGTAGGGGTGTTATCTCCTCGGAGAGCCCCGAAGCTGGGTAAGATCCGCCGGCGTGCATGTCTTCGCCTCATCCCGCTTCCAGGCACCGACGATGTCTTACTGGTTCCCACAAAGATAAGCCACCCGTTGGCATATGTCGCACCCGCCACCCGACATTTGGCGCCCACCGTGGGGCCAGGCGCACCGTCGTCCGGAGACCTGTTCTGGATGGGAACCCTCTTCCTCCCCAGTGAGCGTAGCCTACCCGGCACGCCCGATGGCGCTTGCCACGACGCGCTGCAAGGCGTCACCAGCATCTGCGCGGCAAGCGGCCTCGCCGATCTCCCCGACGAGATCTTCATCTCCGACGAGCTCGCCTTCGATGCGGGCGCCGACCACCTCGCCAACCTTCTCGGCCAGCTCCATGTCTCTAGCGAGCCCGCTGCAGACCTGGAGTCGGTTGGTTCCACCGACCCGATGCCTGTCGACTCCGACACGGCCTCCTACGACACCTTCCCCCACCAACATCACGATCTACAACGACCCGCTTCCTCGAGCCGACGGCTGCGACGCTGTCACCGCCGAAGTGATGGTTGTTGGCCATGGCGGCCTGGCCAACGAGAGCGCCCGCGACGCCTCGCGCGCGGCGGCCCGCAACTTGTCCGCTCCTCTCCCGGCCGACGCCGACGACGAAGCACTGGAGGCACGCCGCCTCGCTCTCCTCGCAGAGGGCCGGAGGCTGGCCTCTGTAAGACGCCTCACTGAGGCCTACCAGCGCGAAGCTGACCGCGCCGCCTTCGGCATGCCGGCCCCGGGCGGGCCAAGCCGGGCCGGCCTTGTCAAGCAACGCGGCGCCGTCATCGCCGACACGCTGGGAGTCGACCGCCCGGTCTATGCCACTCCGCTCGAGAACTTGCGTGCCGCCCAGGCGGCCGTAGACGAGCTGGACGGCCTGGAGGCCGAAGACCTCCCCCACATGACCCGGCGCATCCAGCAATTGATTGACGCCGCCGCGCAGCGGCACGAAGCCGACGCTCGCGCGGAAAGCCTTCCCCCGCGCCGAGAACACGGCGCGACGTCTCGGACGCCGACTACGAGCAATACCCACGCGCGACGCGAGAAGGAGCCAGCTACCAGTCGCAGCCGGACCCGGATCTCCATCGAGCGGGACGCGGACGGTCATCCCCGAGCCATGGAATGGCGGGGCGACCCGCCTCCGCCCTGTGGAGAGAGATATCCCGCCTCACCGCCAGTGGCGCACCCGACTCTCAGCGGCCGGCTGGGCCGCCGCGAAGGAATCGGCGAGAACGACGCCCGCCATCGGATCGACCGCCTGGCGCGATCCCTGGCGTTGGAAGAAGAAGACGATGTCGGCGCGCCTTGTTTTGGCCCCCGCATCCGCGACGAGCCCTTTCCCAAAGGGTTCTCGCTCCCAAGAGACACTCCCAAGTACAACGGCTCCGTGAAGCTGGAAGATTGGTTGATCGACTACTCCAACGCAGTTAGCATAGCCAACGGCAACCGGCGCGTCGCCGTGAAGTACGTGCCCCTCATGCTGCAGGGCACGGTGCGGACCTGGCTCAACAGCCTCAAGCCGCGTAGCATCAACAGCTGGCTAGACTTCACAGAAGCCTTCATCCGCAACTTCACCAGCACCTACAAGCGGGCTCCCAAACCCAAACAGCTCTCCTTGTGCGTACAAGGCCCCGCCGAGTCCACTCGCGATTACCTCACGCGTTGGGCCGAGCTCCGCAACTCCTGTGAAGGGGTGCACGAGGTGCAAGCCATAGAATACTTCACAGCCGGATGCCGAGAAGGCACCCTCCTCAAGCACAAGCTCCTCTGCGATGAGCCGGCTACCCTCGACGAGCTTCTGGACATAGCGGACAAGTACGCCACCGCTGACTCCTCGATGAAGACCGAGCTTCGGGTAGACGCGTCCGGAAAGGTACTCAACCCGGCGCCCAAGACGCCGGCTGGGGATTCCGGCCGACACCCCAACTCGAACGACAACAAGCGCATGGGCCCCGCGCCGCCTCCCGCCAGCCGGCAGGTGGCCACAGTCAAAGATGCACCGCCTGAAGAACGACCGGCGCCCAAGAAGCCCAAGGGCGGCAGGCCGGCTTGGCAGCCCGCCTTCTCCTACGAGCAAACCCTCGACGCCCCTTGCAAGTTCCACAGCGGCGCGAAGCCGTCCAACCATACGACCTAGAAGTGCAATTGGCTCACCCGGATCTCTAAGGGCGAGGGGCTCTTGCCACCTCCGCCTGCCGGCCCGCCGCCTCCGGCCCTGCCGCCTCCATTCGCTCGGCCCGTAGTCGGAGCCATGCATGACGAGTTCCCTGACGAGCAAGCAACCTACATCGTCTTTACCAGCCAGCCCAAAGACCGGCGCAGCAAACGCCGAGAGCACCAGGAAGTCAGCGTGGTCGCTGCCAACCCCGCTGGACACATGCATTGGTCAGAAAAGCCCATCAGCTGGAGCCGGGCCGACCATCCGGAGGTGATGCCGTCTCCCGGCTCTTATGCTTTGGTCCTGGAAGCCACCCTTGCAACGGACAGACGCGCCGCCCGCTTCTCCCGTGTGTTGATAGACGGTGGGAGCAGCATCAACATCCTGTATCGTGACACCCTGGAGAAGCTGAACGTCAAGACAAAACAGCTCACTCCCACTCAGACAGTTTTCCACGGCATCGTACCCGGCCTGTCCTGCGCCCCCATTGGAAAAATCAAGATTGATGTACTTTTTGGGGACAAGGAGCATTTCCGCCGGGAAGCGATCTGGTTTGAAGTGGTGGACCTGGAGAGCCCTTACCATGCGTTACTGGGCCGACCTGCCTTGGCCAAATTCATGGCGGTTCCCCACTATGTGTACCTCAAGATGAAGATACCAAGCACCAAAGGCGTCATCACCGTAGCCGGTGACTACAAGAAGTCCTCCGAGTGCGCCGCGGCCAGCAGCCGGCTGGCCGAGTCCCTTGTGATTGCCGAAGAGAAGAAGATGCTGGACCGAGTCGTGGCCATAGCCGGCAAGCAGTCGGCCGTGTCCCCCGACCCCAAGGAGCATGATGCCCAAGGATCTTTCCAGCCGGCCCAGGAGACGAAGAAGATACCTCTTGACCCCGAGCATCCAGAGAGGTTTGCCGTCATCGGGGCAAACCTGAACAGCAAATAGGAAGGCGAGCTCGCCGATTTCCTCTGTGAGAATCGGGACATCTTTGCGTGGTCCCCCAAGGACATGCCGGGTGTTCCGAGGAAATTCGCCGAGCACAAACTACATGTTCGAGAAGACGCAAAGCCAGTCAGACAGCCCCTCCGCCGACTATCGGAGGAGAAACGCAGGATTGTAGGGGAGGAGATAGCCCGGCTCTTGGCGGCCGGCTTTATCATGGAACTTTTCTTTCCAGAATGGCTCGCCAACCCGGTCCTTGTGCTAAAGAAGAATAACAAGTGGCGCATGTGTATAGACTACACGAGTCTCAACAAGGCCTGCCCCAAAGATCCCTTCGCCCTGCCAAGGATAGACCAAGTGATAGACTCCACAGCCGGATGCGAGCTGTTGAGTTTCTTGGATGCTTACTCCGGGTACCATCAGATAAAGCTGGATCCGGATGACCGCCTGAAGACCGCCTTCATCACGCCGTTCGGAGCCTTCTGCTACCTGACTATGACATTCGGCTTAAGAAACGCCGGTGCCACTTTTCAGCATTGCATGCAGAAGTGCCTCCTCAAGCAACTCGGCAGAAACGCTCACGTATACGTGGACGACATCGTGGTGAAGACGGAGAAGCGCGGCACCTTGTTGGGGGACCTCAAGGAAACATTTGAGAACCTGCGCCGGTTCCAAATCAAGCTTAACCCCGAGAAATGCGTGTTCAGAGTGCCAGCCAGCCAGCTCCTAGGCTTCCTGGTCTCCGAACACGGCATCGAGTGCAACCCGGTGAAGATCAAGGCCATCGAGAGAATGGCGATCCCCACCAAGCTTCGAGACATCCAGAAGTTCACCGGGTGCTTGGCCTCCCTGAACCGCTTCATGAGCCGGCTCGGAGAGAAAGCTCTCCCCCTATACCGCCTCATGAAGAAGAGCACTCACTTCGAGTGGAATGACCAGGCCAACCAAGCTTTTCACGAGCTGAAGAAGATGCTGGCCACACCGCCTGTCCTCGCGGCGCCGACTGAGAAAGAGCCCATGCTCCT
Organism: Triticum urartu; assembly: GCF_003073215.2. NCBI lineage: Eukaryota > Viridiplantae > Streptophyta > Magnoliopsida > Poales > Poaceae > Triticum > Triticum urartu. The sequence continues at coordinate 69,331,505 of NC_053022.1, read as the reverse complement.
TTACATCACTGCAACCAGCCGGGTGGTCAGCACCGTCATTGTAGTCCAGCGCCCGGAAGAAGGCCGAGCCCAGCCGGTCCAGAGGCCGGTGTATTATTTGAGCGAGGTGCTGTCCGCCTCAAAGCAGAACTACCCGCACTACCAAAAGATGTGTTACGGCGTGTACTTCACCGCCAAGAAGCTGAAGCCCTATTTTCAAGAGCATCCCGTCACAGTCGTATGCACTGCCCCGCTAGCCGAAATCATAGGCAGCCAGGATGCATCCGGCCGGGTGGCGAAATGGGCCATCGAGCTGGCCCCATACACGATTTTCTACCAGCCCCACACTGCCATCAAGTCCCAAGCACTGGCCGACTTCCTCGTCGACTGGGCCGAGACCCAGTAGCTGCCGCCGGCTCCCGACTCCACCCATTGGCGCATGCACTTCGACGGGTCCAAGACGCGCACCGGCTTGGGAGCCGGCATCGTCCTTACCTCTCCCAAAGGCGACAAGCTCAGATACACGCTACAGATCCACTTTGCCGCATCCAACAATGTGGCCGAGTACGAGGCGCTCATACATGGGCTCCGGCTTGCCAAAGAGCTTGGCATTCGTCGGATCCTATGTTATGGCGACTCGGACCTGGTAGTCCAGCAATCATCCGGCGACTGGGACGCCAAGGACGTGAATATGGCGAGCTACCGTTTCCTGGTCCAACAACTCAGCGGATACTTTGAAGGATGCGAGTTCCTCCATGTACCACGAGCCGACAATGAGCCAGCCGATGCCCTGGCTCGAATAGGCTCCACTCGGCAAGCAATTCCAACCGGCGTCGCTCTACAACGCCTCCTCAAGCCATCTATCAAGCCATCTCCGGAATCCGATTCCATCTTCGTGCCGCCTGACCCCGATGCGGCCAGGTCCGGCTCAAAGAATCACGTAGCCGACCCCAAGACCCCCGTAGACGACTCGGGGACTTCGGCTGCCGGCTCGGGGACTTCGGCAGCCGGCTCGGGGACTTCGGCAGCAGGATCGGGGACTACGGTAGCCGGCCCGGGGACTGCACCAGCACTACAGCCGGTGGCTGACTCTAGCACCTCACCGCCTAGCCCGCCCTCCCTGGTGGCAGTAGCCACTTCGGCAGTAGAAGAAGTCGCGGCTCCATCATGGGCTCAGTCCATCCTCAACTTCCTAGTAAACCAAGACCTGCCGGCTGACGAAACAGAAGCTAGACAAGTCCAGCGTCGAGCCGGAGCGTACACAATCGTCAACAGAGAACTACTCAAGAGAAGCGTCACTGGAATCCTCCAACGGTGCGTCGAGCAAGAGAAGGGCATTGCAATCCTCACAGACATTCACCAAGGAGAATGCGGCCACCATGCGGCCTCAAGATCACTTGTTGCCAAAGCCTTCCGCCATGGTTTCTTCTGGCCGACTGCTTTGGACGACGCCAAAGAATTAGTCAAGCACTGCAAGGGATGCCAACTCTTTAGATCCAAGCAACACATGCCGGCTTCGGCACTCAAGACCATTCCCCTCACTTGGCCCTTTGCCGTTTGGGGACTGGACATGGTGGGCCCATTCAAGACGGCGCGCAGTGGCTTGACGCATTTGCTCGTCGCCGTGGACAAATTCACCAAGTGGGTTGAGGCAAAGCCAATCAAGAAGCTGAATGGGCTGACTGCCGTGACGTTCATCGCGGACATAACAACTCGGTACGGCGTGCCACACAGCATCATCACCGACAATGGCACGAATTTCGCCAAAGGAGCATTAGCACGTTTCTGCGCAGCCCAAGCTATCCGGCTGGACTTAGCATCCGTCGCCCACCCGCAGTCAAACGGCCAGGTAGAGCGAGCCAACGGCCTCATCCTCTCCGGCATCAAGCCCCGACTGGTTGTACCTCTGGAGCGCTCAGCCGGCTGTTGGCTCGATGAGCTGCCGGCTGTCCTCTGGAGTCTGCGCACTACACCAAACAAGTCAACCGGCTTCACCCCTTTCTTCCTTGTGTATGGTGCCGAGGCGGTCATCCCAACTGACATCGAATTCGACTCGCCTCGAGTAACCATGTACACGGAAGCGGAGGCCAAGGAAGCACGAGAAGACGGCGTCGACCTGCTGGAAGAAAGCCGGCTATTAGCCCTCAGCCGGTCTGCAATTTACCAGCAGGGTTTGCGCCGCTACCACAGCCGGAAGGTCAGGCCAAGATCTTTCCAAGAGGGCGACCTTGTGCTCCGGCTGATCCAGCGAACAGCCGGCCATCACAAGCTCTCAGCCCCTTGGGAAGGCCCTTTCATCATCAGCAGAGCTCTAGGCAACGACTCCTACTACCTGATCGATGCACAGAAGCCGAAGGCACGCAAGAGAGACGACTCCGGCAAGGAGTCGGAACGGCCATGGAACGCCAACCTCCTTCGAAGATTTTACAGTTGAAAGGCAGTATGTATCACGCTAACCTTTGTATTAAGTACAAGACAATAGGCTCCCCGAGGAGGGCTCGGGGACTGCCATCCCTTATTTATGAATGAAAAGTATCATACTTATGACCTTGTCGTATCACTTACTTATTCCGTCCGGCACCGAGTTCGACTAGTCGGCTCGGGGACTGGCCGACTGAAGTTATGTTAGAAGTCCTACCCGCAGTCAGACAAGTAGTGTGCCGGCTCTCAAGCCTTCTCTTGCCGAAGTCGCAGTTCGAAGAACCGGCTGTCCGGCTGGCAAGAGTTAAAGGTGAAACGACCGCCCACACGAAAAACGGCTAGGGACTAACGGACTAATATAACAAAAGCCGGTTTTTCTCACACCGCCGACTGGCTACCAGAGTAACCGGCCGGCCGGTTTCCATTCACTTTACTTTAATCCAAGAAAGCTCAAGTACTTGCCTCCCCAAAGAGGGAAGGCGGCAAAGGAAAAAGCCTAAGGATAAACAAGCATACGCGAATGGAAACCAAACATGCACATGATAATATTTACATAAAAAGACCTCCAAGAGGCCAGCATTCAACATAGTTTGGATACACCCCAAGTGGGTGGAACTGCGAAAACTTAACAAAGATTGTTCAAAGACAACAAAGCAGGAAAGATAAAGACGGCAGGTCAAGCTGGCGGAGCGGCCGACAAGCCAGACTGGTTGGCGGAGACGGTCGTGCCGGCTGAAGGAGCGGCCGGCTGACGAACTTCGGCTTGGTCGCCGCCTCCCGCAGAGGGCGCGCTTCCACGCACCTCGTTGCTAGAGGCACGGTCGGCCTGAGGTCGACTGGTTGTTCCACCAGCCGGCTCGACGTCTCCGCCGTCCTCGTCTTCGTCTTCTTCGCCCTCGTCGCTGGAGGCAATCTCCTCCGCCGAGTCCTCGCCCACCGCCAGGTTCAGCCCAAACCACTCCTCCGGCTGAGCGACACCGTCATCATCAATTTCGGGTGCGAAAACACTGATGTCGGTGCACTCGGCGATCGTCGAAGCCCGCTGGGCGATGGCCGGCCTCACCGCCTCCAGCTCCGCGTCGGCCTCCATCCGCCAAGTGCGCAGCTGGTTCAGGCTCAGCCCTGGGTACCAAGCCCGAACGAATTCCAATGCCCGCCCGGCTCCGAGGCGGGCCGCTAACGCTTTCCAAGCTTCGAAGCGACCAATGGCGACTTCCAGCCAGTCGGTAGTTCGGCTTGGAGTGCGGGGGATCGTCTCGCCGGGCCAGAGGGCGGCCAGCACTTGCGCCCCGGCACGTTGGAGCCGGCGAAGCATTCGATGAGCCGGCTGCAACCGTGCCTGGTCGGCCAGGAGCTGCTCCTCAAGGGTCCGGTTTGCATCCGGCGCGATGTCAGCCCCCGCTTGCCGGTGCGCCTCGCGATGGGATTCAATGCTCTGGGCGGCGAAGGCGGAGTAGCCCGGGAAGTAATCTGCAAGAAACAACAAGCAACAGCTCAAGATAAGTCAAAAGACCCAGGCGACAAGGGGCAGGAGGAGGGCCGAGGAAGACAACTTACCGTCGATCAAGTCTTCAATCCGGCCGAAGCCTTCGTCCAGAGCTCGCCGGGTCTCAGACCAGCTCGCCGCCTCCATCTCATATTCCGCTAGCAAGGTGGCTTCACTTTCCCGCGCCGCCTGCAGGGCCGCTTTGTGGCTTTCCTCTTGGTCGGCTAGCTTCTTGGCCAGGCGACCCCGTTCCTGGACCAAGGCAGCGCACTCGGCCTCTTTGGTGTAAAGGGCGGCCTTCGCTTCGCCAAGCTCCTTCCTCAAGTCGGTGTTGGCCCCTGAAGACAAAGAAAAATCAATAAGAAAAGAGTCGTCAAGAAAGATCCGACCCGACTGCGCGACAATCGGCCCGGATCTCGGGGACTACACCAAGCCTGGGACTACACCAATCCGGCCACAGGAAACAGACAAAACCAAGTACTTACTTCGGCTGTCGGCCAGGTCGTCCGTCCGCCGGCTCAACCCTCGAGCCTGGGAGTCGAAGGCGGCAGCACGAAGGTTGTGGTATTCCTGAAAATTCAGAAAAAAGCAAAGTAAGAAAGCCGTCGAGAAAGATCCGACCCGACTGCGCAGCAGTCGGCCCGAATCTCGGGGACTACACCCAGTGGGTGCGCTGACGCGCCCCCACGGAAGAAATCAAGAAAGCAAAGCAGCCAAGAGCGAAGGACTCACCCGGACAGTGGTTCGCGTTGACAAAAACTCTTGGTTGAGCTGGTGCAGCAGGGCGGCTTGAGCTTGTAGCCGGCTCCGGACCCCTTGAGCCGCCGCATCCAGCTCGCCAGTCCCCCCACTGGGAGTCCACTCGGACACGGCGGTGCTGGCCGCCTCCAAATCTCCCGCCGGCTGGCCTGCGCCCGCGGCTCGGCGCAACTCCGGCGGAGCGGCGCCTCCCCCAGCACGCCGGCCCGTCGCCAGCTGCACCTCGAGGCCAGCTCTGATCTCCGGCTCGCCTCCGGCCGGCTCCTCTGGCGCCGCTGACGATTGACCGCCTTGGCCCGCTCCGGTTGGCGCCGCAGGCGGCGCTCTCCCCGCCAAGGCCACGGGGTCCTCCTCCCTCTCCAACAGCGGCGGGTCTTGGATGATCTCCTCCGCCAAGGGCAACGGGGTGTCGGGGGCTACGGCTCGGAGAGGAACGACAAGCAGCGGAGGCTGGCTGTGCGAGCTTTCCGCCTCCGCCTCCGCGGTAGCCGTCTCCCTCTGGGCCTTGGCTACCGCTTCGGCCTGCTCCCTCGCCGCCTGGGCGGCCGCCTTCTCCGCTGCCTCGCGCTCCTCTCGCGCTTCGCGGGCGTTCTGCTCTGTGGCCTCCCTAAGATCGGCGCGGGGGTCCGCGCGGCGGGAACTCCAAGACCCTCCAGCCGGCCCCACGATGGAGTCGCCCGGGCCCCACTCAAGGGAAAGCGGTGCCCTGTCCAGCAAGCGAGGAAAAGATAAGAAGAAATTCGAAGAAAAAGAGAACGATGACGAGAATGTGGCAAGGCAATTAAAGACTTACGCCGAGACCGCCTGGGGCTGTTTCACGGCCTTGCGGAAGCGGGCCGCCTTCGCGGCCGCCTCCTCCCGCTTTTTCGCCGCGGCGGAAGGCTTGGACTTCTTCAGCCGACTGCCGAAGAGGCCTAGAGCGGCCCGGCGCTTCTGTGCGCCGCCGGCAGCCCGCGCGACAGACAAGCCCTCGCCCTGTTGGTCGGCCGACGGCTGGCGACGCGGAGCGACTTCGGCTTCGAAATCGTCCGGCCAGTCCTCGAAGCTCGCGGTGAACCTTGAGCCCCCGGGCACGGCACTGTCCCCCACGACGGCGTCTTCCATGGCGGCCGCCCCCAAGTCCGGGTCGTCGACGTCATCCACCGTGCGGTCGGGGGCATACTGGCGTTCAATCCCTGCCACCCCGGCCGCCGGCGCAAGAAGAGGGTTCTGCTCAAAGGACCGACTGGTCAGAAGCCGGCCGTCACGAAGCCGGCTGACGACAAAAAAGAAGATATAGAGAGAAGCTTACCGTGGGCGGAGGATTGGCGCGAGAATACGGCACCTTGCCGTATTGCCAGTCCCCAGCGAGCTTGCAGTTGGCGATGTAGTTGACCATGAGCGCCACCTCCGCGTGGGGCATTTCCCATGTGCTCAGCCGGCTTGGATCGAAGCGGCCGCTCATCTGACACATCATATGGGGCCGGCTCTAGAGAGGGAGAATCCGGCGCTCCACGAAGGCGGCCACCAAGTCGGCCCCGCGCAGGCCTTCTGACTGAATCATCACCCGAAGCCGGGAGATGGCGGCGTTCCCGGCCGGAGACAACGACCGGGACCGGAAGCTCCATGAGGGCTGCCTCCCAGCCGGCGGGCCGGCTACGTAAGCCGGCAGGTTGATGTAGTCTTCCTGCTCGGCGACGTTCTTCACATAGAAATAAGATCTCTGCCAGACCTTTACCGACTGGATCAGGGGGATGGGCGGGAACAGATTGTTCTCACTCGCCCTCCTCATGGCGATGAAGGCTCCGCAGGGGGCGGGCACGCCGGCGACGACTGTGCCGAGCTTGCTCTGGAAGAACTCTCCCCAGAGCTCCAGTGTGGGGAGCAGCCCCAAGAAGCCTTCGCAGAGGGAGACGAAGGCCGACAGCAGCATCACCGCATTGGGCGTGAGGTGATGCGGCTGGAGGTTGTAGAAGTCAAGGAAGGATCGCAGAAACCCGCTCGCCGGGAGGCCGAAGCCGCGCAGGCAGTGCGAGCGGAAGACGACCCGCTCGCCCTCCTCCGGCGCTGGCGAGATCTCCCTCGCGGGCGCCAGGCGGGTCTGGCGAAGGAACTCCACGTGGTCTTCATGGACGTTGGAGCCGTCCCAGGAGCTTGACAACGCCATGGGAGCGAGGTGGCGTGGAGACGCGACGGCGCTGAAACAGGAAGCTGCGGCGGCGGTGAAAGGAAGAAGAGGAGGATTAGGAGGGACGGAGCAGGGGGGAGCGCGCGAACCTCTGTCGCTCTCCCTCCTCCCCCTACTTATAGGCTCACGTGGCGGAGCCGAGGAGGCGCGGCGTGGGGAAGCGTGGGGATCGATCGTGCCCACTCCCCACGTCCCGCGATTATCGAGCCTTAACGGCAAGACGAAACTGCCTTGAGAAGGCGAGCGGCCCCTGTGGGCCACGGAGGATCCGCGCCCGGACCAAGGCTCGCGAGTGGCGGGCCCGGGCCTGCGGCGGCGTCCCGTCACGCGCGTGCGCGCGCAGGACCCCGCCGCCACGTGGCCGCGAGAGGGCCCGTGGTCAGCGCGCAGGTCCCCTCCCCTCCCGCCTACGCGGGCTCTCTGAAGTCGGCGTACGCCCGCAAAGCCGGCTCTTCAGGATAGGAAGCTGACCAAGCTTCTCGTCCCCCCGCTCACCTCGGAGCTCGATCAGCTTCGGGGACTACTGTCGGAGTAAATGGCCATGGGTAGCCTAGCCGGCCTCCCCTGGCACTTCTGAAAAAGTTACGAGCCCGCCCGGCTCTCAAGAATCCAAGACATGGGGCCGCCTTCCCCTGGCCGGCTGCAGCCCAGGCCGGCTTTCGGAAGGCGGTCCGACTTTAGCCCTCCAGAGAAGGCCGACTCCAAGAAGCCGGCTCCCCATAAAGCGGTCAGGACCGTACCCATAAAGTTTAAACCCACCTAACGGCGGTGCGACGGGTCGTGGCTACAGTAAAGCCTGTCACCCCTGAATCCCGGAGCACGCCTGGCACAGTGCGCCGTACGGGGTAGGCGTGACCCGTCCGGCGCAGCGCTGTTGCCATGCTGACTCTGGCATCATCCACGGCGGGCCGCCAGCATGGCCCATCGACGGTGGGCCCCTTCGAGCAGAGAGACGCCCAAAGGCGGCCACGCCTCCAACTAGCCGGCCCAAGACAGAGCCGGCTCCCCGCAGACGGCTTGCCGCCTCCCTCGAAGAAGACGCCCCATTAAGGAGACAAGACGTGGTAAGGCTACAGCGATCGCCCGACAGGCGGTGGTACTGTAGCCGCGCTTACCACGATGAGGCTCACGTCAGCAAGATAAAGCCACAGTGACCAGCCGCCGACCAGGCCCTGGGAAGTGGGGCCTGCCTGTTGACCAAGGAGCTGGCAGTCGGCGGGACCCACCAGTCGGCGGGCCCCAGCAGCCGGCGCAGAAGCCGGCGAGCGCAGTCACAGACGGCAGGGCCCCGCGCCCAGCCGGATTACCATTGTACCCCCGGGGGGTAGGCCTATATAAACCCCCCGGGGCACCCACGCAAAGGGTTCGACCCCTTGCTAGTTCTAGACACCACACAAGGAGAAGAAGCAGGCTAGCCGAGCCCTTTCTTCCTCCTCCCCCCAAAAACAGCTCAAGGAGCGTTGTGTAGCTACTTGATTCATCGAGTGAGCATGCGGAGACTTCGCAGAGCAGCAGTAGGGGTGTTATCTCCTCGGAGAGCCCCGAAGCTGGGTAAGATCCGCCGGCGTGCATGTCTTCGCCTCATCCCACTTCCAGGCACCGGCGATGTCTTACTGGTTCCCACAAAGATAAGCCACCCGTTGGCATATGTCGCACCCACCACCCGACAACGGCAGCGTTCCGGCGCCACCGGAAGAGAAGGGGAGAGGGGGCCCCTTCGTCTTCTTATTCCTTGACCTCCTCCCTAGATGGGAGAAGGGTTTCCCCTCTGGTCCTTGGTCCTTGGCAGCCAACTTGCTTGCTTATGAAGACCTCGGGTGTTTGAGGAAGCCCATCATCGGAATATACAAGCCAGGTTCTATAATGAAAATTCCCACTAGTATATGAAAGTGATAACCCAAGAGTCTCTCTATATGAAGAACAAGGTGCTATTTTGAAGCACAAGTGTGGAAAAAGGATAGTAGCATTGCCCCTTCTCTCTTTTTCTCTCATTTTTTTCTCTTTTTGGGCCTTATCTTTTTTTGGCCTTTCTCTTTTTTTATTTTTTTCGTCCGGAGTCTCATCCCGACTTGTGGGGGAATCATAGTCTCCATCATCCTTTCCTCACTGGGGCAATGCTCTAATAATGATGATCATCACACTTTTATTTACTTACAACTCAATATTACAACTCGATATCTAGAACAAAGATATGACTCTATATGAATGCCTCCGGCGGTGTGCTGGGATGTGCAATGATCTAGCATAGCCATGACATCAAAAAACGGACAAGCCATGAAAACATCATGCTAGCTATCTTACGATCGTGCAAAGCAATATGACAATGAATGCTTAAGTCATGTATATGATGATGATGGAAGTTGCATGGCAATATATCTCGGAATGGCTATGGAAATGCCATGATAGGTAGGTATGGTGGCTTTTTGTGAGGAAGGTATATGGTGGGTTTATGGTACCAGCGAAAGTTGCGCGGTACTAGAGAGGCTAGCAATGGTGGAAGGGTGAGAGTGCGTATAATCCATGGACTCAACATTAGTCATAAAGAACTCACATACTTATTGCAAATATCTATTAGTCATCGAAACAAAGTACTACGTTCATGCTCCTAGGGGGATAGATTGGTAGGAAAAGACCATCGCTCGTCCCCGACCGCCACTCATAAGGAAGACAATCAATAAATAAATCATGCTCCGACTTCGTTACATAACGGTTCACCGTACGTGCATGCTACGGGAATCACAAACCTCAACACAAGTATTTCTACTAATCCACAACTACCCACTAGCATGACTCTAATATCACCATCTTTATATCGCAAAACTATTGCAAGGAATCAAACATATCATATTCAGTGATCTACAAGTTTTATGTAGGATTTTATGACTAACCATGTGAATGACCAATTCCTGTCATCTCTCTAAATAGATATAAGTGAAGCAAGAGAGTTTAATTCTTTCTACAAAAGATATGCCCGTACTCTAACAAATATAAGTGAAGCAAAAGAGCATTCTACAAATGGTGGTTTTCTATGTGAAGAGAAACACGCAATCCAAACTTCAAATGATATAAGTGAAGCACATGAAGCATTCTATAAAGCCATACTCAAAAGATATAAGTGAAGTGCAAGAGCATTCTATAAATCAACCAAGTACTATCTCATACCAGCATGGTGCATAAAATAAAAAATGAAAACTAAATGCAAAAGACGCTCCAAGATTGCACATATCACATGAACGAAACGAATCCGAAAACATACCGATACTTGTTGAAGAAAGAGGGGATGCCTTCCGGGGCATCCCCAAGCTTAGACGCTTGAGTCTCCTTGAATATTTACTTGGGGTTCCTTGGGAATCCCCAAGCTTGAGCTCTTTCCTCTCTTCCTTCTTCTCACATCGAGACCTTCTCGATCATCGAACACTTCATCCACACAAAACTTCAACAGAAAACTCGGTAAGATCCGTTAGTATAATAAAGCAAATCACTAATCTAAGTACTGTTGCAAACCAATTCATATTTTGTTTTTTCATTGTGTCTACTTTAATATAACTTTTTCATGGCTTAATTCACTGATATAAATTGATAGTTTCATCAAAACAAGCAAACTATGCATCAAAAACAGAATCTGTCTAAAACAGAACAGTCTGTTATAATATGAACATTAATCATACTTATGATACTTTAACAATTCTGCCAAAATTATGAAAAATAAAAAATTTGTATAGAAAGACAGTGCAAAAAGAATCAGAACCATTTGACATTCCAGCTAAAAATGTAAAATCGTGCACTACAGCCAAAGTTTCTGTCCTGCACCCTACAAACCATCAAGCAAATGTAAACATCCTAAAGGCAAACCTTGGCACATTATTTTTTATAATACAATGGAATTGTACAAGGGGATAATTATTTTTGTTGAAAAGTTTCTGTAATCAAGATTCACAAAGTTTCAGTGAGAATGAACAAAGTTCAAGGAGCTCTTCCACTTCAACAATGCTTGTCTTTCTCACTTTCACTTTCCTTTTTGAAAAAGTTTTGGGTTCCCCTCTTTATTTTTGTTGTTTTTAAACTATATGAAAGCACTCAATAGAAATAAATGACTCTCTAAAACTTCCGGGTTGTCTCCCTGGCAGCGCTTTCCTTAAAGCCATTAAGCTAGGCATATAGTGCTCAAGTAATGGATCCACCCGGATCCCAAGGTATATCAAAGCCAATTTTAATTAATAATGATTTATAATTTAGTAGTGAGAACAAAGTAACATATATCATGTAACAATGAATTCTAACTCTCTTGCTATGCATCGGCATGTCATAAAAGAACAATCCATGCACACAAAGTAAAGGCCAGTGCATAGTATAAATAGTTTCTTGCAATTTTATCATGTGGGAAACATAGAGAGGTGGAGATATAGTTCCTCTCTCACAATAATTGCAAGTGGGAGCAGCAAGCACATGCATATTATATCTATCAAAATCACCATGTGTAGTAGTAAAAGGCAACCCATCAATATAATCCTTAATAAGCACAAACTTCTCCAATATAGTGTAGTTTGGAGAATTCGCCCTATAGTGAGTCGTATTACAATTCACTGGCCGTCGTTTTACAACGTCGTGACTGGGAAAACCCTGGCGTTACCCAACTTAATCGCCTTGCAGCACATCCCCCTTTCGCCAGCTTGGCCACAAGCATAGCAAGCATCATCAAAAAGGGATATTTCAAAAGTATCAACGGGATCATAGCAATTATCATAGCATTCATCCTTCGGTAAGCATGAAGGGGAATTAAACAATGTATGAGTTGAAGAGTTACTCTCATTAGAAGGTGGGCACGACTGATCAATCTGCTCTTCCTCCTTTTGTTCTTCGCTCTCCTCCTCATCTTTTTCATCCAATGAGCTCACAGTTTCATCAACTTCTTCTTCCATAGATTCCTGCAAAATATTAGTCTCTTCTTGGACAGCGGAGACTTTCTCAATAAGTACATTAATATTGGAATTGTATTCATAATTCTCATAGCAATATTTAAGGATAGCTAAATTTTCAGGTCTATAAACCGAATCATCAAAATCTTCAGACTCTTTAAACATAGATTCAATTTCATAAGCACCCATAAAAGCAACAAATTATTTTATTTGTTCCACATCATAGTAATCATATATACCATTAGCATAAGAAGCTAAGGTTTTATTATCATTAAATTCACATAAAAAGGGAAGGTGTGGAGCCTTCATCCTGGAGCAACAAGTATAATCATATCTCAAGCATAGTTGCCTAGCATACCATTTCAATCTATGAATTTGATCCCATAATAGTTTCCCTTTTTGTGTCAAGCGATAATCCCTAAAGTATTCACATTGATCCAACGTTACTCCCATTACATAATTGAATGGGGTTTTCTCAGGATTATTAAAGTAGTATACAATATCTTTCACATAACCAGCGTCGAGGGTTTTAGGAGGTTCCCCATCTCCATGAGCAGAAAGTACACCTAATTTTTTTGGTATTTTGTGTTCCATATCCATAACTAAAGATAAAGAACAACTAAGAACAACAAATAAAAAATTACTTAGTGATAAAGCAAACAAGCACACACGAGAATATTCACCCCACGCTATTGCTCCCCGGCAACGGCGCCGGAAAAAGGTCTTGATAACCCACAAGTATAGGGGATCGCAACAGTTTTCGATAAGGCAGAGTGTCGAACCCAACGAGGAGCTAAAGACAGAACAAATATTCCCTCAAGTTCTATCGACCACTGATACAACTCTACGCACGCTTGATGTTCGCTTTACCTAGAACAAGTATGAAATTAGAAGTACTTTGTAGGTGTTGTTGGATAGGTTTGCAAGATAATAAAGAGCAAGTAAATAAAATGTAGGGGCTGTTTGTAAGTAAAGAAGCAATAAAGTAAATATAGTGAGTGTGGAAAAGTGGTGGTAGGAGTTGTGAAATTGCCTCTAAGCAATTGACTACTTTACTAGACCGATAGCAAGTATTATGTGGGAGAGGCCACTGCTAGCATGTCATCCCTTACTTGGAATTCTATGCACTTATGATTGGAACTATTAGCAAGCGTCCGCAACTACTAACGTTCACTAAGGTAAAACCCAACCATAGCATTAAGATATATTGGTCCCCCTTCAATCCCGTATGCATCAATTTCTATGCTAGGTTGAAGCTTCTGTCACTCTTGCCCTCCAATACATAGTCCTATCAACATACAACTAACCCTATGGTGTGATCCACGCGCGCTCTCATATGATGGGCACCAAAATACAGCAACATAACCACAAGCAAATTAAATCAATCATAGCAATTCATCAACCACCGATAGGAAAACGAAAATCTACTCCGACATCATAGGATGGCAACACATCATTGGATAATAATATGAAGCATAAAGCACCATGTTCAAGTAGAGGGTACAGCGGGTTGCGGGAGAGTGGACCGCTATAGATAGAGGGAGGAAGGTAATGGAGATGTTGGTGAAGATGGCGGAGGTGTTGGAGTAGATCGCGGTGATGATGATGATGGCCACGGCAGCGTTCCGGCACCACCGGAAGAGAAGGGGAGAGGGGGGCCCTTCGTCTTCTTCTTCCTTGACCTCCTCCCTAGATGGGAGAAGGGTTTACCCTTTGGTCCTTGGCCTCTATGGCATGGGAGGGGCGAGAGCCCCTCTGAGACTGGATCTGTCTCTTTGTCTCTCTCTGTTTCTGCGTTCTCAGATTCTACCCTTTCACTGTTTCTTATATTCCCGGAGATCTGTAACTCCGATTGGGATGAAATTTTAATATGATCTCTATCCGGATATTAGCTTTCTTGCGGCGAAATAAGGGCATAAACCGCCTTACGGGGTGGCCACGAGGGTCAGGGGCGCATCCGCCCCCTGGGGTGCGCCCCCCTGCCTCGTGGGCCCCTCGAGCATCGTCTCGCGTTGATTTCACTTCCCGAAAATCACATATATTCCAAAAAAAATATCCATCTGTTTTTATCCTGTTTGGACTCCGTTTGATATGGATTTTCTACGAAACAAAAAACACGCAACAAACAGGAACTGGCACCGGGCACTGGATCAATATGTTCGTCCCAAAAATAGTATAAAAAGTTGCCAAAAGTATATGAAAGTTGTAGAATATTGGCATGGAACAATCAAAAATTATAGATACGACGGAGACGTATCAGTTCTAAAAACCTAAGGGAAATACTTACCCTACTTTGCTGCATCACCCTTTCCTCTTCAAGGGAAAACCAACGCAGTGCTCCAGAGGTAGCAAGAAGGATTTCTGGCGCCGTTGTCGGGGAGTCTATGCACAAGTCAAGACATACCAAGTACCCATTTCTACGTCTTGAGCACTGCGTTGGTTTTCCCTTGAAGAGGAAAGGGTGATGCAGCAAAGTAGTGTAAGTATTTCCCTCAGTTTTTGAGAACCAAGGTATCAATCCAGTAGGAGACCACGCTCAAGTCCCATGCACCTACACAAACAAATAAGAACCTCGCAACCAATGCCATAAAGGGGTTGTCAAGCCCTTCACGGTCACTTACGAGAGTGAGATCTAATAGATATGATAAGATAATATTTTTGGTATTTTTATGATAAAGATGCAAAGTAAAATAAAAGGCAAAAAATAACTAAGTATTGGAAGATTAATATGATGGAAGATAGACCTGGGGGCCATAGGTTTCACTAGTGGCTTCTCTCAAGAGCATAAGTATTACGATGGGTAAACGAATTACTGTCGAGCAAATGATAGAACTGAGCATACTTATGAGAATATCTAGGTATGATCATGTATATAGGCATCACGTCCGAGACAAGTAGACCGAAACGTTCTGCATCTACTACTATTACTCAACACATCGACCGCTATCCAGCATGCATCTACAATATTAAGTTCATAAGAACAGAGTAATGCTTTAAGGAATATGACATGATGTCGAGGGATAGACTCATGCAATATGATATAAACCCCATCTTTTTATCCTCGATGGCAACAATACAATACGTGTCGGTTCCCTTTTTGTCACTGGGATCGAGCACCGCAAGATTGAACCCAAAGCTAAGCACTTCTCCCATGGCAAGAAAGATCAATCTAGTAGGCCAAACCAAACTGATAATTCAAAGAGACTTGCAAAGATAAACCAATCATACATAAATGAATTCAGAGGAGAATCAAATATTGTTCATAGATAATATGGATCATAAACCCACAATTCATCGGATCTTGACAAACACACCGCAAAAGAAGATTACATCGAATAGATCGCCAAGAAGATCGAGGAGAACTTTGTATTGAGATCCAAAGAGAGAGAAGAAGCCATCTAGCTAATAACTATGGACCCGTAGGTCTGAAATAAACTACTCACACATCGCCGGAGAGGCCATGGAGTTGATGTAGAGGCCCTCCGTGATCAATGCCCCCTCCGGCGGAGCTTCGGAAAAGGCCCCAAGATGGGATCTCTCGGGTACAGAAGGTTGAGGCGGTGGAATTAGGTTTTCGTGGTGCTCCTGGATGTTTGGGGGGGTACGTGGATATATATAGGAGGAAGAAGTACGTCGGTGGAGCAACGGAGGGCCCACGAGGGTGGAGGGCGCGCCCAAGGGGGGTAGGCGCGCCCCCTGCCTCGTGGCTTCCTTCGTTGTTTCTTGACGACCACTCCAAGTCTCTTGGATCACGTTTGTTGAGAAAATCATGTTCCCGAAGGTTTCATTCCGTTTGGACTCCGTTTGATATTCCTTTTCTTCGAAACCCTAAAATAGGCAAAAAAAACAGCAATTTGGGCTGGGCCTCCGGTTAGTAGGTTAGTCCCAAAAATGATATAAAAGTGTAAAATAAAGCCCATTGACATCCAAAATAGATAATATAATAGCATGGAGCAATCAAAAATTATAGATACGTTGGAGACGTATCAAGCATCCCCAAGCTTAATTCATGCTCGTCCTCGAGTAGGTAAATGATAAAATAAGAATTTTTGATGTGGAATGCTTTCTAACATATTTCTCAATGTAATTTTTCTTTATTGTGGCATGAATGTTCAGATCCGAAAGATTCAAGATAAAAGTTTAATATTGACATAAAAATAATTATACTTCAAGCATACTAACTAAGCAATTATGTCTTCTCAAAATAACATGGCCAAAGAAAGTTATCCCTACAAAATCATATAGTCTGGCTATGCTCTATCTTCACCACACAAAATATTTAAATCCTGCACAACCCCGATGACAAGCCAAGCAATTGTTTCACACTTTTGATGTTCTCAAACTTTTTTAATCTTCACGCAATATATTAGCGTGAGCCATGGATATAGCACTATATGTGGAATAGAATGGTGGTTGTGGAGAATACAAAAGGGAGAAGATAGTCTCACATCAACTAGGCGTATCAACAGGCTATGGAGATGCCCATCAATAGATATCAATGTGAGTGAGTAGGGATTGCCATGCAACGGATGCACTAGAGCTATAAGTATATGAAAGATCAACAAACGAAACTAAGTGGGTGTGCATCCAACTTGCTTGCTCATGAAGACCTAGGGCATTTTGAGGAAGCCCATCATTGGAATATACAAGCCAAGTTCTATAATGAAAAACTCCCACTAGTATATGAAAGTGATAACATAGGAGACTCTCTATCATGAAGATCATGGTGCTACTTTGAAGCACAAGTGTGGAAAAAGGATAGTAGCATTGTCCCTTCTCTCTTTTTCTCTCATTTTTTATTTGTGCCTTCTTTTTTTCTTTTTGGCCTTTTTTTTCATCCGGAGTCTCATCCCGACTTGTGGGGGAATCATGGTCTCCATCATCCTTTCCTCACTTGGGACAATGCTCTAATAATGATGATCATCACACTTTATTTACTTACAACTCAAGAATTAGAACAAAGTTTGATTATGTGAATGCCTCCGGTGGTGTACCGGGATGTGCAATGATGCATGGGTGACATGTATGAAGAATTATGAACGGTGGCTTTGCCACAAATACGATGTCAACTACATGATCATGCAAGCAATATGACAATGATGAAGAGTGTCATAATAACGGAATGGTGGAAAGTTGCATGGCAATATATCTCGGAATGGCTATGGAAATTCCATAATAGGTAGGTATGGTGGCTGTTTTGAGGAAGGTATATGGTGGGATTATGGTACCGGCAAAAGTTGTGCGATACTAGAGAGGCTAGCAATGGTGGAAGGGTGAGAGTGCGTATAATCCATGGACTCAACATTAGTCATAAAGAACTCACATACTTATTGCAAAAATCTATTAGTTATCAAAACAAAGTATTACGCGCATGCTCCTAGGGGGATAGATTGGTAGGAAAAGACCATCGCTCGTCCCCGACCGCCACTCATAAGGAAGACAATCAATAAATAAATCATGCTCCGACTTCATCACATAACGGTTCACCATAAGTGCATGCTACGGGAATCACAAACTTCAACACAAGTATTTCTCAAATTCACAACTACTCAACTAGCATGACTCTAATATCACCATCTCCATATCTCAAAACAATTATCAAGTATCAAACTTCTCATGGTATTCAATGCACTTCTATGAAAGTTTTTATATTAAAGAAAATTTCCATGCTGTTCTAAAGGACTCTCAAAATAATATAAGTGAAGCATGAGAGAACAATAGTATCACATCCCCCACCGTTCTCTAAAAGATATAAGTGAAGCAGTAGAGCAAAAACTATATAGCTCAAAAGATATAAGTGAAGCACATAGAGTATTCTAATAAATTTCAAATCATGTGAGTCTCTCTCAAAAGGTGTGTACAACAAGGATGATTGTGGTAAACTAAAAAGCAAAGACTCAAATCATACAAGACACTCCAAGCAAAACACATATCATGTGGTGAATAAAAATATAGCTCCAAATAAAGTTACTGATAGACGAAGACGAAAGAGGGGATGCCTTCCGGGGCATCCCCAAGCTTAGGCTTTTTGGTGTCCTTGAATTTAACTTGGGGTGCCATTGGCATCCCCAAGCTTAGTCACTTGCCACTCTTTGTTCCATAATCCATTAGATCTTTACCCAAAACTTGAAAACTTCACAACACAAAACTCAAAATAGAAAATCTCGTGAGCTCCGTTAGCGAAAGAAAACAAAACACCAATTCAAGGTACTGTAATGAACTCATTCTTTATTTATATTGGTGTTAAACCTACTGTATTCCAACTTCTCTATGGTTTATAAACTCTTTTACAAGCTATAGATTCATCAAAATAAGCAAACAACACATGGAAAACAGAATCTGTCAAAAACAGAACAGTGTGTAGTAATCTGTAGCTAACGCAACTTCTGGAACCCCAAAAATTCTAAAATAAATTTATGGACGCGAGGAATTTATCTATTAATCATATTCAAAAAGAATTAAATAAATATCACTTCCAAATAAAAATGGCAGCAGTTCTTGTGAGCGCTAAAGTTTCTGTTTTTTACAGCAAGATCAAAAAGACTTTCCCTAAGTCTTCCCAACGGTTCTACTTGGCACAAACACTAATTAAACACAAAAAACACAACCAAAACAGAGTCTAGATAAATTATTTATTACTAAACAGGAGCAAAAATCAAGTAATAAAAATAAAATTGGGTTGCCTCCCAACATGCATTATCGTTTAACGCCCCTAGCTAGGCATAAAAGCGAAGATAGATCTAGGTATTGCCATCTTTGTTAGGCAATCCGTAAGTGGCTATCATAATATATTCATATGGTAATTTAATTTTATTTCTAGGGAAGTGTTCCATGCCTTTATTTAATGGAAATTGGAATTTGATATTCCCTTCCTTCATATCAATAATTGCAACAATCATTCTAAGGAAAGGTCTACCAAGAATAATAGGACATGAAGGATTGCAATCTATATCAAGAACAATGAATCTACGGGCACATAGTTCCTATTTGCAACAATAAGAAAATCATTAATTCTTCCCATAGGTTTCTTAATAGTGGAATCCGCAAGGTGCAAGTTTAAAGAATAATCATCAAAAACACGGAAACCTAGCAAATCACACAAAGTTTTTGGAATCGTGGAAACACTAGCACCCAAATCACACAAAGCATAGCACTCATGATCTTTAATTTTAGTATTTATTGTAGGTTCCCACTCATCATAAAGTTTTCTAGGCATAGAAACTTCCAACTCAAGTTTTTCTTCATAAGATTGCATCAAAGCATCAACGATATGTTTAGTAAAAGCTTTATTTTGACTATAAGCATGAGGAGAATTTAGCACGGATTGCAACAAGGAAATACAATCTATCAAAGAGAAATTATCATAATTAAATTCCTTGAAATCCAAAATAGTGGGTTCATTACTATTTGAAGTTTTAATCTCTTCAATCCCACTTTTATCAATTTTAGCATCAAGATCTACAAACTCCGAATTTTTAGAACGCCTTCTAGGTAAAGGTTGCTCATCTTCAATCCCATCATTATCAAGATTCATATTGCAAAACAAAGATTTAATAGGGGAAACATCAATCACTTTTAGATCTTCATCCTTATTATCATGAAAACTAGAAGAACACGCTTTCATAAAGAAATCTTTCTTAGCACGCATCCTAGCGGTTCTTTCTTTGCACTCATCAATGGAAATTCTCATGGCTTTGAGATACTTATTGATATCATGCTTAGGTGGAATAGATATAAGTTTCAAAGAATCAACATCAAGAGAAATTCTATCAACGTTCCTAGCCAACTCATCAATCTTAAGCAAATTTTCTTCAATCAAAGCATTGAAACTCTTTTGCGAAGTAATAAATTCTTTAATATTAGATTCAAAAGCAGAGGGTATCTTATTATAATTTCCATAAGAATTGTTATAGGAATTACCATAATTATTAGAGGAATTACTAAGAAACGGCCTAGAATTTAAATTACCTCTATACGCGTTATTACCAAAATTGTTCCTACCAACAAAATTCACATCCATAGATTCATTATTATTCTCAATCAAGGTAGAAAAAGGCATAGCATTAGGATCAGTAGGAGCACTCTTATTAGCAAACAATTTCATAAGTTCATCCATCTTTCCACTCAAAACATTAATTTCTTCAATTGCATGCACTTTCTTACTAGTAGATCTTTCGGTGTGCCATTGCGAATAATTAACCATAATATTATCTAGGAGTTTGGTAGCTTCTCCTAAAGTGATTTCCATAAAAGTGCCTCCCGTGGCCGAATCTAAAAGATTTCTAGAAGCAAAATTCAATCCGCATAAAAAATTTGTATAATCAATCAAAGATTCAAACCATGTGTAGGGCAATTACGTATCATTAATTTCATCCTCTCCCAAGATTGTGCAACATGTTCATGATCAAGTGCTTAAAATTCATAATATCGTTTCTAAGAGATATGATCTTAGCGGGAGGAAAATACTTAGAGATAAAAGCATCTTTGCACTTATTGCATGAATCAATACTATTTTTTGGCAAAGACGAAAACCAAGCTTTAGCACGATCTCTAAGCGAAAACAGAAATAGCTTCAATTTAACAATATCATTGTCCACATCTTTCTTGTTTTGCATATCACACAAATCAACAAAGCTATCGAGATGGGTAGCGGCATCTTCACTAGGAAAGCCGGCGAATTGATCTTTCATGGCAAGATTCAACAAAGCAGCATTAATTTCACAAGATTCAGCATCGGTAAGAGGAGCAATCGGAGTGCTAAGAAAATCATTGTTGTTGTTATTGGTAAAGTCACAAAATTTAGTATTATCTTGAGCCATCATGACAAGCAAGCAATCCAACACACAAGCAAACAAGAAACGGGCAAAAAAAGGCAAATAGGGAAAGAGAAGGGGAACGGAGAGAGAGGGCGAATAAAACAGCAAGGGTGAAGTGGGGGAGAGGAAAACGAGAGGCAAATGGCAAATAATGTAATGCGAGGGATAAGGGTTTGTGATGGGTAATTGGTATGTTTGACTTGGTAATGGCGCCAGAAATGACTCGTTGATGGGAGTCAAAACTTGACTTGACTTGGCGCGAATCTCCCCGGCAACGGCGCCTGAAATCCTTCTTGCTACCTCTTGAGCACTGCATTGGTTTTCCCTTTAAGAGGAAAGGGTGATGTAGCAAAGTAGCGTAAGTATTTCCCTCAGTTTTTGAGAACCAAGGTATCAATCTAGTAGGAGATCACGCTCAAGTCCCACACACCTACACAAACAAATAAGAACCTCGCAACCAACGCGATAAAGGGGTTGTCAAGCCCTTCACGGTCACTTACGAGAGTGAGATCTGATAGATATGATAAGATAATATTTTTGGTTTTTTTATGATAAAGATGCAAAGTAAAATAAAAGGCAAAAGAAATAACTAAGTATTGGAAGATTAATATGATGGAAGTTAGACCCGGGGGCCATAGGTTTCACTAGTGGCTTCTCTCAAGAGCATAAGTATTACGGTGGGTAAATGAATTATTGTCGAGCAATTGATAGAATTGAGCATAGTTATGAGAATATCTAGGTATGATCATGTATATAGGCATCACGTCCGACACAAGTAGACCGAAATGATTCTGCATCTACTACTATTACTCCACACATCGACCGCTATCCAACATGCATCTAGAGTATTAAGTTCATAAGAACAGAGTAATGCTTTAAGGAAGATGACATGATGTAGAGGGATAAACTCATGCAATATGATATAAACCCCATCCTTTTATCCTCGATCGCAACAATACAATATGTGTCGGTTCCCTTTCTGTCAGTGGGATCAAGCACCGCAAGATTGAACCCAAAGCTAAGCACTTCTCCCATTGCAAGAAAGATCAATCTAGTAGGCCAAACCAAACTGATAATTCGAAGAGACTTGCAAAGATAAACCAATCATACATAAAAGAATTCAGAGGAGAATGAAATATTGTTCATAGATAATCTGGATCATAAACCCACAATTCATCGGATCTCGACAAACACACCGCAAAAGAAGATTACATCGAATAGATCTCCAAGAAGATCGAGGAGAACTTTGTATTGAGATCCAAAGAGAGAGAATAAGCTATTTTGCTAAGAACTATGGACCCGTAGGTCTGAAATAAACTACTCACACATCACCGGAGAGACCATGGAGTTGATGTAGAGGCCCTCTGTGATCGATGCCCCCTCCGACGGAGCTCCAGAAAAGGCCCCGAGATGGGATCTCTCGGGTACAGAAGGTTGCGGCAGTGGAATTAGATTTTCGTGGTGCTCTTGGATGTTTGGGGGGTACGTGGATATATATAGGAGGAAGAAGTACATCAATGGAGAAACGGAGGGCTCATGAGGGTGGAGGGTGTGCCTAGGGGGGTAAGCGCGCCCCCTGCCTCGTGGCTTCCTCCGTTGTTTCTTGACGCCCACTCCAAGTCTCCTGGATCACGTTTGATGAGAAAATCACGTACTCGAAGATTTCATTCCGTTTGATATTCCTTTTCTTTGAAACCCTAAAATAGGCCAAAAACCGCAATTTGGGCTGGGCCTCCGGGTAGTAGGTTAGTCCCAAAAATGATATAAATGTGCAAAATAAAGCTCATTGACATCCAAAATAGATAATATAATAGCATGGAGCAATCAAAAAGTATAGATACGTTGGAGACGTATCACCCATCACAAACTCTTATCCCTCACATTACATTATTTGCCATCTGCCTCTCATTTTCCTCTCCCCCACTTCACCCTTGGCATTTTATTCGCCCTTTTTTCCGTTCCCCTTCTCTTCTCTAGTTCGCCTTTTTTTGCTTGTTTCTTGTTTGCTAGTGTGTTGGATTGCTTGCTTGTCATGATGGATCAAGATAATACTAAATTGTGTGATTTTTCCAATACCAACAATAATGATTTTATTAGCACTCCTATTGCTCCTCTTATCGATGCTGAATCTTGTGAAATTAATGCTGCTTCGCTGAATCTTTTCATGAAAGATCCGTTTTCCGGCCTTCCTAGGGAAGATGCCGCTGCCCATCTAAACAACTTTGTTGATTTATGTGATATGCAAAAGAAGAAAGATGTGGATAATGATATTGTTAAACTTAAGCTATTCCCATTTTCTCTTAGAGATCATGCTAAAACTTGGTCTTCATCTTTTCCTAAAAATAGTATCGATTCATGGAATAAGTGCAAAGATGCTTTTATCTCTAAGTATTTTCCTCCCGCTAAGATCATCACTCTTAGAAACGATATTATGAATTTTAAGCAACATGATCATGAACATTTTGCACAATCCTGGGAGAGGATGAACTTAATGATACATAATTGCCCTACACATGGTTTGAATCTTTGGATGATTATACAAAAAATTTATGCCGGATTGAACTTTGCTTCTAGAAATCTTTTAGTTCCGTCCGCGGGAGACACTTTTTTGGAAATCACTTTAGGAGAAGCTACTAAACTCCTATATAATATTGTGGTTAATTATTCTCAATGGCATATTGAAAGATCTACTAATAAAAAGGTGCATGCTATAGAAGAAATAAATGTTTTTAGTGGAAAGATGGATGAGCTTATGAAATTGTTTGCTAATAAGAGTGCCCCTTCTGATCCTAATGATATGCCTTTTTCTACTTTGATTGAGAATAATAATGAATCTATGGATGCGGATTTTGTTGGTAGGAACAATTTTGGTAATAACGCGTATAGAGGTAATTTCAATCCTAGGCCGTTTCCTAGTAATTCCTCTAATAATTATGGTAATTCCTACAACAATTCTTATGGAAATTATAATAAGATGCCCTCTGATTTTGAATCTAATACTAAATAATTTATTAGTTCGCAAAAGAGTTTCAATGCTTTGATTGAAGAAAAATTGTCTAAGATTGATGAGTTGGCTAGGAACGTGGATAGAATTTCTCTTGATGTTGATTCTTTGAAACTTAGATCTATTCCACCTAAGCATGACATCAATGAGTCTCTAAAATCTATGAGAATTTCCATTTATGAGTGAAAAGAAAGAACCGCTAGGATGCGTGCTAAAAAAGATTGCTTTGTGAAAGCGTGTTCTTCTAGTTTCCGTGATAATAATGATGAAGATCTAAAAGTTTTGGTCATTGTTGCAATTAATAGGAAGTAATAAATAAAGATAGGCTTCAAATATAAATATACTATCTTGGACATCTTTTGTAATTGTGAGCACTCATTAAAATATGACATGCTAAAAAGTTGATGTTGGACAAGGAAGACAACATAATGGGTTATGTTTTCTTATATCCGAATAGAAGTTATATTGTCATGGATCCTCCAACTTGTTGAGCTTGCTTTTCTCTCTTATGCTAGCCAAATCCTTTGCACCAAGTAGAGATACTACTTGTGCTTCCAAACATCCCTTAAACCAGTTTTGCCATGAGAGTCCACCATACCTACCTATGGATTGAGTAAGATCCTTCAAGTAAGTTGTCATCGGTGCGAGCAATAAAAATTGCTCTCTAAAATATGTATGATCTATTAGTGTGAAGAAAATAATCTTTATACGAACTTGTGATATGGAAGAAATAAAAGCGATAGGCTTCATAATAAAGTTCTTTATCACAAGCGGGAATATAAAGAGACGTTCTTTTGGATTAAGATTCTGTGCATCCAACCATAAAAGTGCACGACAACCTCTGATTCCCTCTGCGAAGGGACTATCTTTTACTTTTACCTTCTACCCTTATACAAGAATCATGGTGATCTTCACCTTTCCTTTTTACACCTTTTCTTTTTGGCAAGCACTATGTGTTGGAGCAAGATCCAGATATATATATATATATATATATATATATATATCCACTCGGATATAGGTTTTCGTAAAGTATTATTGTTGACATTACCCTTGAGGTAAAAGGTTGGGAGGTGAAACTATAAGCCCCTATTTTTCTCTGTGTCCGATTAAAGCTTTGAACCCATAAGTATTGCATGAGTGTTAGCAATTGTGAAAGAATAAATGATAGCTGAGTATGTGGACTTGTTGAAAAGCTCTTGTATTGACTCTTTCCGAAGTTGTGATAAATTGGAATTGCTTCAATGACTGAGTTATAGTTTGTTAGTCTTGAATAATGTTTCTGATTCATACTTTACCTTGTGAACGAATTGTTACTTTAGCATAAGAAATTATATGACAATATATGTTGCTATTCTAAAGATGATCATGATGCCCTCAAGTCCGTATTTTATTTTATCGACACCTCTATCTCTAAACATGTGGACATATGTTTCGATTTTGGCATTTGTTTGAGGACAAGAGAGGTCTAAGCTTGGGGGAGTTGATACGTCCATTTTGTATCATGCTTTTATATTGATATTTATTGCATTATGGGTTGTTATTACACATTATGGTACGATACTTATGCCTTTTCTCCCTAATTTTACAAGGTTTACATGAAGAGGGAGAATGCCGGCAACTGGAATTCTGGACTGGAAAAGGAGCATATCTGAAAGACCTATTCTGCACAACTCCAAAAGTCCTGAAACTTCACGGAGAATTATTTTGGAATACATAAAAATATTGGGCGAAGAAAGCACCTAAGGGGACCCACCAGCCAGCCACAAGGGTGGGGGGCGCGCCCCCTGCCTTGCCACCCATCTGGCAGGCCCTCGATGCCCATCTTTTGCTATATGAAGGGTTTTTACCTAGAAAATATCATGAGGAAGCTTTTGGGACGAAGTGCCGCCGTCTTGAGGTGGAACTTGGGCGGAATCTAGGGCTCTAGCGGAGCTGTTCTGCCGGGGAAACTTCCCTCTCGGAGGGGGAAATCGAAGTCATCGTCATCACCGATGATCCTCTCATCAAGAGGCGGTCAATCTCCATCAACATTTTCACCAGTGATACGTCTCCAACGTATCTATAGTTTTTTATTGTTCCATGCTATTATATTATCTATCTTGGATGTTTTATATGCATTTATATGCTATTTTATATGATTTTTGGGACTATCCTATTAACCTAGAGCCCAGTGCCAGTTTCTGTTTTTTCCTTGTTTTTGAGTTTCGCAGAAAAGGAATATTGAACGAACTACAAATGAGATTAAAATTTACGATGATTTTTTATGGACCAGAAGAAGCCCCCGAAGCAAAAGAGTTGGGCCAGAAGAGCCACGAGGCCTCCACAAGTGTGGAGGGCATGCCCACCCCCAAGTTGTTCTCGACGCAAAAAATTCCTATAAATATAGAAACCCCCAGAAATATCCGTAGATCGGGAGTTCCGCCGCCGCAAGCCTCTGTAGCCACGGAAAACCAATCGGGACCCTATTTCGGCATCCTGCCGGAGGGGGAAATCATCACCAGTGTCCATCTTCATCATCCCGGCACTCTCCATGATGAGGAGGGAGTAGTTCACCCTCGGGGCTGAGGGTATGTACCAGTAGCTATGTGTTTGATCTCTCTCTCTCTCTCTCTCTCTCGTGTTCTTGATTTGGCACAATCTTGATGTACCATGAACTTTGCTATTATAGTTGGATCTTATAAAGCTTCTCCCCCTCTACTTTCTTGTAATGGATTGAGATTTCCCTTTGAAGTTATCTTATCGGATTGAGTCTTTAAAGATTTGAGAACACTTGATGTATGTCTTGCATGTGCTTATCTGTGGTGACAATGGGATATTCACGTGATCTACTTGACGTGTGTTTTGGTGATCAACTTGCGGGTTCCGTGACCTTGTGAACTTATGCATAGGGGTTGGCACACGTTTTCGTCTTGACTCTCTGGTAGAAACTTTGGGGAACTCTTTGAGCTTCTTTGTATTGGTTTGAATAGATGAATCTAAGATTGTGTGATGGATATCGTATAATCAAACCCGCGAATACTCGTGGTGACATTAGGGTTTGGTTGATGTGTATCTTAAGGTGTTATTTTAGTATGAACTCCAGGGATGTTTATGACACTTATAGGAATAGCCCAATAGATCGATCAGAAAGAATAACTTTGAGGTTGTTTCGCACCCTACAATAGTCTCTTTGTTTGTTCTCCACTATTAGTGACTTTGGGGTGACTCTTTGTTGCATGTTGAGGGATTGTTATATGATCCAATTATGTTATTATTGTTGAGAGAACTTGCACTAGTGAAAGTATGAATCCTAGGCCTTGTTTCCAAGCATTGCAATACTGTTTTTGCTCACTTTTACCACTTGTTGTTTTTATATTTTCATATTACAAAAACCTATATCTACCATCCATATTGCACTTGTATCACCATCTCTTCGCCGAACTAGTGCACTTATATAATTTACCATTCTATTGGATGTGTTGGGGACACAAGAGACTCTTTGTTATTTGGTTGCAGGGTTGTTTGAGAGAGACCATCTTCATCCTACGCCTCCATGGATTGATAAACCTTAGATCATCCTCTTGAGGGAAATTTGTTGTTGTCCTACAAAACTCTACACTTGGAGACCAACAACGTCTACAAGGATAAAGTTGCGTAGTAGACATCAAGCTCTTTTCTGGCGCCGTTGCCGGGGAGGTTAGTGCTTGAAGGTATATCTTTAGATCTTGCAATCGAATCTTTTAGCCTCTTGTTTTATCACTAGTTTAGTCCATAAAAGAAAACTACAAAAAATGGGATTAAGGTTTCCTCATATGCTTCATCTTTTTAATGTCTTTCATGAAAATAAGGATTCTGATAATTGTGCCAAAGTGTTAGAAGAAGAATGCATTAAAATATTTGGCACTGAATCTTTGAATGATGAGCATGATTGCAATGTTGTTAGTATGAATTCTTTGAATATCCATGATGCTAATGATATGCAAATCCATAACCTTGGGGATGCTATGTTTGATGAAGATAATACTTTTTGTCCCCCAAGTTTTGATGAGCAAATTTACTATGATGCTATAAATAGTAATGATAACCATGAAACTTGTCATCTTGATTTCAATTTTCAATCCCATGATAGTTATTTCGTTGAGTTTTCTCCCACTACTATTGATGAGAATATATGTGCTTATGTGGAGAGTAATAAAAATTCTATGCTTATGCATCATGAAAAGAATGACTTATGTGATGGTTATATTATTGAATTCATTCATGATGCTATTGAAAATTATTATGAGGGATGATTATATGCTTGTAGGAATTGTAATAATATGAAGTTTCCTCTCTATGTGTTGAAAATCTTGAAGTGATGCTTGCTTTACCTTCCTATGCAAGTTGATTATTGTTCCCATAAGTTGTTTGCTCACAAAATCCCTATGCATAGGAAGTGGGTTGGACTTAAATGTGCTTGTCATATGCTTCGTGATGCTCCCATTATGTTTCAGTTCTTATCTTCTATGTGAACATCATTGAAATCAGCATGCCTAGCTAGAAAGGAAATAAAGAAAAGCGCTTGTTGGGAGACAACCCAACATTTACCCCTGCCGATTTTGTGTGTTCACATGATTATGCTACTGTATTAATCATGTTTTATAGCTTTTGTTTCAACAAAGTGCCAAGTAAGACCTTTGGTATGATCTATGGTGATAGTTGATTTGATCTTGCTGAAAAACATAAACTTTTGCGCTCAGGAAAACAATTCTCATTTTTAACAGAAGCATGATAAAATATTTATTATTTTTGCAAAATATTAATAAACAAATTGGTCAGGTTTTCCTAATTTTTAAGAATTTTTGGAGTAACATAAGTATTCGAGAGTTACAGATTACTCTAGACTGTTCTGTTTTTGACAGATTCTGTTTTCAATGCATAGTTTGCTTGTTTTCTAGTTTCTATGGCTTATATTGCTTAATATAAATTGTAGAAATGATAGGGTACATTAGGCATCATGTGATAAAAATTA